>NC_033798.1:10234748-10272407 GCF_001876935.1 Asparagus officinalis
ATCCTATACATGAGAATTAACCAGAGTTTCATGTTATTTAAAATGAGTTTTATGATAACTGAATTGAGTTTCATGTTAATTCTAATCCTATACATGAGTATTAACTTGAGTTTAATGAAATACATGTTAAATAAACAAAGCGTTATGTTAACTAAACTGTGTTTCAAGGGAAATCATCTGAGTCTAATTTTAATTCCTGTTAAGTCTAATTTAATTTCTATTAAGTCTAATTTGTTCCCTATTAAGTCTAATTAAACTTATTTTAAGTCTAATTTCATGTTAAGTCCAAATTGATTCATACTAAGTATAATTTTAGTTCATATTAAGTCTAATGTTAGTTCATGCTAAATCTAATTTTAGTTCATATTAAGTCTAATTTTAATTCATGTTAAGTCTAATTTCAGTTCATGAGTCTAATTTATTTCTTGTTAAGTCTAATTCAACTTATTTTAAATCTAATTTCATGCTAAGTTCAATTTCATGTTAAGTCTAATTTCAGTTCCTGTTAAGTCTAATATCAGTTCATGTTAAGTCTAATTAACTTGTACATTTGAATTTATTTTTAGAAAAAAGATTGGTGATCTAGCAGAAATTAGCCCAATTGCCAGTATTTGGGCATATTATGAATATATAAAACGTCATGCCCTAAAGATATGTTAATGGCACAGGGATGCATGGTGGATCCATATTTTTGAGTATTATATTTGATTTTGGCGCTCCTGCACTTGATCGTCCAACACTTGAGCTGGTGTTGAGTTATTATGATGTTGATAATGAAATATTTTCTATCCCTAATGCTAAAGCTGGAAAAAAAGAAAATTGTTAATTTTGACTTGGATTGGGTCCATAATCATACTTGGATTGGGCGCATTATAAACATTGAATATAACATCAAAAACAAGTATAAAAATAGCCCTTCATAGAGTATTGACCATAAACCTTGTAAGAACCACTTCCAGTTAATGTTATTTTGGTTATCACATATGCAATATGCTAGCAAAAATATCCATTGATTTCCATCGTATTCTACAGCACTGAGGAGTATACCTTTGAATCAATCTTTCAGGAAGGTCACATCCAAAAATATAAGTGGTTGACATCCATGCAAAAAACCATTTATGCAAGCAACATAGCAAATAATAGTCTTGTAAACCTTCCCTCACTTTGTTCAATATGAATATAGCTATCTGGGTTTGTCTCCTTAACATTGTCTACATACCTACAATTTGGAAAAAGAAGTGTTAGATTTAACAGAAACCAAATTAGACTAAGCAGCATACAACATTTGATTTAGGATTCACATATAACAGGAAAGAACTTTAAATTAACAGGAAATAGTATAGACTTAACGTCAAACGTTTTGCATTTAACATGGGTATGGACCACAAACCTGTAACGAGTTACAGTTAACATACAGGAAATTAAACTTAATATGTAACAGGTTACATTTAACATACAATAAATTGGACTTCACATACACTGCTTTAGACATAACATCTAATGACTTGCAGTTAACATACAGAAAATTAGACATAACATATAATTCATTACACTTAGTATACAAGAAATTAGACTTAACATGTAACAGATTGCAGTTAACATACACCAAATTAGACTTAAAAAATTAATCATTTTGCAATTAACATGAAATAATTTGACTTAGCATGTAATTACTTATACTCCATACATGAAATTAGTTCATATATGGGCAGATATTATCCTTTACCATCGTAATTGATCATAGGCCTCATAAGCATCATCATATAATTGTTCTTGTGCTCTTTTTTTACCCCACCATATCTTACTATATTCAACCCTCAACGCACATGAACTTAGAAACTCTTTTTTGACATCAATAGGACGTATTTCCGATCGGACCTTCAACATGGGTTGTAATTGGGTCGCAATGAATTTTCAGGAGGCCCTAGATTGATCGGCATTATTACCATGCTGCTCACAATTGTGCTTGTTCATGAACCTTTTTATAGCAAGTCTAGTTTGATTTCTAGGTGGAGAGAAATAACATTCACGTGCAACTTTTGGCCATAGAATTGCATAGCAAAGCTAATCTTAATTCTTTCGCACTGTCAAACAGTTGTCTCTCATCAATTAAAGCAGCGTGCTACCAAGCAGGAATCCCTCTGATTTGCTAACCACGTCATCAATCATCATAAGATTGTCACCAGAAGGATTATCATTGGGAATTCTATCTGATACATATGTCTTATCTGAAACACATGTGGACGTTGACGTCGGACAACCACAATCTTTACTTTTTGAGTTCAAATTGATGGCAACGCTGCAAAATGTTTAGAAAATAAACAAATAATCAAAAACTAAACCAATAATAAAAACTAAACAGATAATCAAAACTAAACAAGACTTAACATCGAATCAATTTGAGTCATTGAACCAATTTGAGTTAACACTAAACAGATATAGATTTGACAACACACAAATTAGAGTTAACATGTAACGATTTGCACTTAACATACTACAATTTAGACTTAACGTACCACACTTTAAACTTAACATGTAACAACTTGTAGTTAATATATATACTACAAATTAGAGTTAACATACAACTTTTTGGACTTAACATGCAACTACTTGCAGTTAACATACTAGGAATTAGACTTAACATACAACGCTTTGGACTTAACATATTCTTACTTGCAGTTAACATACTAGGAATTAGACTTAACATAGAACGCTTTGGACTTAACTTGTTCTCACTTGCAGTTAACATACTAGAAGTTAGACATAACATATAATCAATTTCACTTAACTTTCTACATTTAGGCTTATTATTCAACCCAAATGACTTAACATAAAAGCCCTTGGATTTAAGTTCCAATTCATTAGATTTAACATCATAAGCATTGAACTTAACATCAAAAAATCTAATAACTTAAGGGTCTTGTCGAATTTGCTCGTTGTTATTGTTAGATATTTTGTTAAGAAAAGACAATTTTGCCTTCATGAATAGTAATAAAGTTTTATAATTAAAACATGTTTTAATTAGCAATTAAAAATATGTGTAACGGCTATATAATTATGGGGAACGTTACAAAATTTATGACGAACGTTACGGAATTAATTACGGGTTTTGTAACGTCTTTTTCAACCCTATATATATATCCGTATGTTGAGCTCAAAATAATAAGAAGAAAAATATACAACAAGTTTCTCTTGTTTTTCTTCTCTCCCCTACATATTATTTTCATCTACATTTTAGTTTTATTTTATGGGCAACTTCCTTCATCTGAGCTGAAGCTCTGCACTCTCGCCCGAGTGTAGAGGCCGGCCGTTTCCGGGGGTTTTTACCGCTAGGGGGGAGGGAACCATCTGCGCCAGGGCGATAGGCGGGTTCTCAATCTTCTAGGGCAGTGAATACACGACTGCTCCCGTCAGGCCTGAATTTCTTATCCCTTGTTTATTTTAATTTCGGATTTATCTGCATGCTATAATCTTAATTATTTGATAAATTTCCAACAATCTAGAAGATTAAGAAGTTTATAGCTTTTGATTTAAATCCGAAAAATATATACTTCTTTCTGTTTACATAGAGAATCATTTTCCTTGTTCATTAAAAATCTGTTTACTGTTCACTGAGAAAACTATTTCGTTACTGTTCATCACATTTTTTTTTGTTCTGTTAATTTAATTAAATGTTGTAATTAATTGCTTTAATTTCTGTCAATTACTGCATTTATTGAATTCATTTAATTGTTGTTCATTACTGCTAATTAATTTTAATTACAATTAACCAGAGGTCTTCTTTTGTAAGAGTATGAACTCTGGACATTGAATATATCTTTATCGTAGTTCAGTATGTTAATATTAACCATCAGGACACCAGTGCAATAAGTATAGTCATGCAGTAGTTACACCATAATTCTGATTTTTTTTAAACTATATACTCAAAGTATTATTATGATTTTTGTATCAGTATTGTTCTGGAGAAAAGTTAATTTCTCTGCATCATCTTTATAGCCTTGTATAGGATTCTATATGTAGACCCTTCTATGGTTGTTTTGTTAAACAAGATTAAGTCAACACTCCCGATAAGCAAGTCTACATTTAACAAATCTTTAGCCCTCTGACTTGTAGGATTATGCAGAACAAATGTCTCCACGAGGAAATTTGATTGGTATCCAATGACATGATGTATTACTCTATAATTAGTTCATGAGCAACTTCACTGACATAACATTCAGTTATCTCATGTTTGATGAGATTCGTATGGATTTGATTATTGTTGGATATGTTTATTTTAAGGGATGAAGGTGAATGTTAATTACATGTGCCATGTGCACCTTCTGCATATTGCTAATTATTTTGGTAATTATTTTTGTAGGAGTCATCATCAATTTGCTAACATGTATCATGTATTTGATGTTTAAATTTGGGAAATTTCATTTACATATAGTTAATGCTTTCATTTCTTTAAGCTATCAATATGGTGCCTTCTATTAATAATTCCATACTTTGGAGTGTTTATGCATCTAATAAGCTTAGTACAGAAGGTGGTAAAAAGTGAATGCAGATTTGTTCTATAACTTATGTGGAAGTTGTCTGTAGCAGGTATATCTATCAATGTAATTTACTTTTATGGGCCTATAAAGCATTTTTATATTCTGATACAAAAACTCATTGAGTGAACCGGTTCAAGTTTTCTTAGATTAGTTGGTGTCTAAGGCAAGGTTTAGGAGTTGCGTAACGCGCTCTGCAAGGAACGAGGTACTTAATTGATCTTTGATCAACCTCTATTACTATCCTTACCTGGCTAACTACCCGAGTAAAACTTTAATCTTTTGCTTTAGGAGTTTTTGGTTTCTATTACTATCCTTACCTGGCTAACTACCCGAGTAAAACTTTAATCTTTTGCTTTAGGAGTTTTTGGTTTAGAATAAGAGGTCCGGAATTATGAGAAAAAATTCATATGTATTTATTTAATTATGTTTCTTGCATCATATATTGCCTAATGATAAATGATCAGTATATGAGCGAACCAAATCAAAGAGGAGCATTTTTTAAAATTCTATTTTATATGGTGGATTATATTTTAAATCTTCAAATGTAAAGTTTATCACTTTTATTGCATTTTGATGAATATTGTAATAAATGTTCATATGTCTTTTTAGATAACTTGCATTTGTTACATGATTAATTATAAGGTTTTATGCAAGAATGCACTTGTAAAATTTAAAGCACGTATGTACAAATAATAATTTTATTATTATTATTATTTGTATAAGAGGTGGTACTAGAAAATGGCAACATAAATTTGGAAGGTCTCTTTTGTAGACAACCAATTTAAATTTGGAAGGTCTCATTTGTAGGCAACCGATTTAAATTTGGACGGTCTCCTTTGTAGGCAACCAATTTGTAACCTCTTATAATAGAAGAATTTTAAAAATTTTATGCATTTGAATTATGAAGTATGAAATATATTTTAAGATACGAAAATATATTTTAAGATACGAAATCCTATTATGCTCTGCATGTATCTATTATTAATTTCATTCATGTATGTGCATATGCATAACTGCAGAATTTTTAGTTCCACATTAGTTTGAAATGTTCAGATATTAAGGTCAATCTCTTCAGACATAGACTATGATCTTTTATGATCATAGATCATGACCTAATGTCAATTTCAAACAATATGATGGACTAATTACAAAATAAGAACTTGATAAATAAATACAACGCCTGCTAGGCAAAGTTATGATTCTAGACTTTGTAAAGTCTGTGAAAAGAATCTTGATGACCCTTTGACTAAGGGATTATCCAGGAGTGTGGTTCTGGATTCATCGAGGGAGATGGGGTTAAGCCCATAGATGAGGTCACTGACAGCGGCAACCCAACCCTTATTTGGAGACGTAGTCCCAATGTCGGTTCAATGTGGTAGAAACAAGCTGGACTAGTGACACTCGTGTGGAGCATCGACCTAGATATATTTATATATCATTATGTAGCATTTGCTACTACCCCTTCTCTATGATGACGATGCTCTTATGATACAGCTGGCTAGGCTGAGTTTTACTCTTAATAAGTCCAACGCGTGTATTGTGGGGGTATTAAATAAACAGCTGTAGTACCCTTTGAGGACTTACCTACGTGAGAGGAACCGTGATGGCCGCGATTAGGGGGGGCTGGACTAACCCCTAGAAACTCTCATGAGTCGGTTTATTGTGAGCATGGCCTTTAACGCTCAGCCCGCTTTGCTCAATAGATGAAGCGTATTGTGTGTGTTTTCATCAATACCTGATTAAAGGGGCCTAATTCAAGGCCTAGTCCATTATGTCCCTCAGGTGGCGATGAACTCACTAAGGAAAGGTTCAAAGCCGAAAGCTACCTTTCCCGAATTCACGATACGTAAGGTTGCCCAACCTATATTTGTTTTATGATTTCTTGATTTATTTATTGATTTCTGAGTCTTCAGTCAATATTGCCTTTTGGGGGGGACTGTTAGATATTTTGTTAAGAAAAGACAATTTTGCCTTCATGAATAGTAATAAAGTTTTATAATTAAAACATGTTTTAATTAGCAATTAAAAATATGTGTAACGGCTATATAATTATGGGGAACGTTACAAAATTTATGACGAACGTTACGGAATTAATTACGGGTTTTGTAACGTCTTTTCCAACCCTATATATATATCCGTATGTTGAGCTCAAAATAATAAGAAGAAAAATATACAACAAGTTTCTCTTGTTTTTCTTCTCTCCCCTACATATTATTTTCATCTACATTTTAGTTTTATTTTATGGGCAACTTCCTCCATCTGAGCTGAAGCTCTGCACTCTCGCCCGAGTGTAGAGGCCGGCCGTTTCCGGGGGTTTTTACCGCTAGGGGGGAGGGAACCATCTGTGCCAGGGCGATAGGCGGGTTCTTAATCTTCTAGGGCAGTGAATACACGACTGCTCCCGTCAGGCCTGAATTTCTTATCCCTTGTTTATTTTAATTTCGGATTTATCTGCATGCTATAATCTTAATTATTTGATAAATTTCCAACAGTTATGGATGCTCCACCATAGACAACAGATCATCTTCATTCTCAATAGGAAAAGTGAAATTACCGTTTGTTTCATCTTTGTTTGCTAACGATAAAGAATCGTATGGAAGTTTTAACATCTCTGACACATCAAATTTGAGTTCCATCATAGTGGTTGAAGAGTTAATCTTTAAGAAACTGCTTTATCACCTGAGGAGACCATGCAGATGATAGCCTTCTCAGCCATTATGAAGGGAGGGTAGAAGGAGTAACGGAGAGAATTTTGGGACAATAGGAGTATTGAAAAACAAAAATCCTAAACAATTAACTAGAGACTTATTGCTCATGATAGAGAAAAATAGGGGGAAATTTTTCTCCAATCCCCCCATCAGATCGCCATTAATGGGATTTGACTTTCGCTCATGAAAAGTCTTGAGGGGGGCGCTAGGTCTGGGAAGAAGGAGAAGGACAATTTAGGGTTTATTGCAAAAATACAGTACCTTTGATTCTATATGGCTGACGTGGAGAGGCCCGGACACATTAAATGCAGTTATTTTGGGTTTGATCCAAAAGGGGAAAATGTGGAAGGACCATGTCACATGAGGTTATTATTATTGGGGCATTGACACAATTTTCCTTTTATTTATCTAAAATCCAAGGATTTTCAGTAACTTTAAGGGGGAAAAAAGGGAATTCAAAACAAGTCATATGTACTAGGTAAAATTGTTCTTTTATTTTATTAACAATTAAAAAAACACTCTACAAAAAATTATTTTTGATATAATCACCCGTAATTGAAAAATAGTAAACATTTTAGGACTAATCTAGAAAGCTATCAAGAAAATATTCTGAACTCCAATATGTGCCGAATAAACAGATTTCGGGGCCTACAGCACTGAATAAAAATAAGTGTTATTCATGAAGAAAAAAAATAGAAAGATATAATAAAACTCTTACCTATGCACTTTCATTTGACATCTGTACTTTTTATGAAAAGTTGAATATACATTAAATCTATTTAATGTAGCATATTTTTTATATTTTAGTTTCGCGTGCACTTTCAATAAAATAAACTCATAAAGTAAGAACTATAAGTCACCTTCCTACTTTCACTAGTCACTCTCAGCCTCTTATTTCCTTAAACGCTTATTAAACACTTGAAATTGCTATTAGTTCCTGTCAATTCTTATATTTTGATAGTCGATGCCTCCACTCTTGACTTTTAGGGCAGAGGATAAGTTGGATGGCTAGGTGGGCGGGTGTAATTATGTGAATTATCAAATATCTGTTTCTTCCTGTATTAGCCCCTTAAAACATAAAAATTTCTACTACGTCCACGATCTTTATATCTTTGCTACTTTCACTTGTGAAAGAGGGACTAATTTGGAAAAATTATAAGAATTGAAGAGTTAATGTACCGACTTTAATGATTTGAGGGGCTAATGAACAACTTAGAAGAACCGGGGACCTAATAATGATATTAAAAATTTAAGGGAATAATATTGTAAAACCGCTTAAGTACACCGTCTCTCGATCAGTCCATTTTTGTTCTCATTTGTTGGTTGTTTTTTAAGGTGTTTGCCTTTTGGATGTTAGCTACTTTTGGACAGTCGTAATTGTTTGGTTCTCTTTGGTGATAGGCTGGTTAAAGGTTGATAAATTTTATGCTTAATTATTGATTAGTTGGGTTTAAATAATCACGCTCTGCGGAATACTAGATCTTCTTGATAAAATCTTTGTTAAATTAAGTATGGATTCGATTTGGTTCTTAAGCTAATGATTATGAGTCATGCTAAGATACAATTACGGAGATAAATAAATAGAGCATGGAATCATTCGACTCTATCGAAATGATTGTTAGTGGCGTTAATCCCTATCTTATCCTGTGACTGGTGATCATACTACTTATATTTTAGTATTTTGTTGAAAGTCCTTGGAATAAAAAGGATAAAATAAAGGTAACAGTTCTTTTATCCCCTTTCCTATAATGGTTAATCCCAAGTTCCCAATAGAAGTTGCATGTCATTTTTTGTACCAAAAGAGTTGAAGACAACAGTGCGAAATAAATAACTTTTCTCTACGTACATTAAAAGTTTGTTTGATGGTGTGAATATAAGATTGATAGGGAAATTGTAGGTGTGAATGTCATTTTCCTCATCCATTTGGAATTATAGGACCACACCCTTCTCTTTCAAAGGTCTATCGTTGAAGCTAAGAGTAACACATGAAGAAAAGAGATCCAATATAATCTCATGAAGACCGCAAATGCCATTATTCATGCTCCAAGCTTTTTTTTTTTTTAAACTTGCTAGGTCAATTTTCATGATCATCAAATAATTTTTTTCAGTGAAATGCTCCTATAAAGTTAAGTGGACTGACGGCTATATTCGCTAGCTTTTTTTTTTTTTTTTGGATTTTCTCGCGTGTAGATGCGCAATACACACTTCTCAAGATCCATCGCACGTCAACACAATCTCAAAGCAAATCCAATAAAAAAGGTACGTGGGCAAAGACTTTAGTCCACTTAAGTTTAGGATAGTTTTACTCTAGTTCTCACTAATATAAAACTATGCCCCAGGTGCCATGATTCATGAAGCAAAGATGATTCAGTCAATTTTGATTAATACCATTCACCAACTTATGTAAACAGCTCCTTGAGTTAGCACCTACATGAGGCATAAAACTAGGCCAACAAAAGCTAAGGGCCCCAGCCATTGTTTCTTTGGAGTAAAAAAATCCAACAAAAAAATAATAATAAAGCAAGTGGCAGCAAGGACTCAGAAGAACTCGGCTAAGTTCATCATCTTTTAAAGCCAGAAGCAAGACAAGCACGAAACAGAAGGTAGTTACCCTTTGCTTTCCTTATAAAAAGCAATGGCATGTTCATTCTAGGACATTTGGATACAAGAACATGGATAATGCCCGTGTGTGTGTGTACACACACACACACACACACATAAGAACACTGATTTCAATAACAAAATAGTATGAAATTTTAGTACAATCGGAAATATACAGTAATGCATACGATACGTATGATGTTAATGAAAACATGCACCACCCTGGTTTATTACTTTACATAACAATATCCTTCGCTTTGCCTCCAAGTTTCTAGCATAGGTGTTTTTAGTATAATATGTTCAATATCTCACGTACATGAACACATGCATATACACACACATATAACATGTTAAATATATTGTCTCACGTACATGAATACATGCATATACACACACACATATAACCATGTTTGCACCTTTGGAATGAGTTTTCGAGTGCCTTCAGCTCCGCAAATAATAATAATTGGTGGTCGGTGGAGGACCTGTGGTAGTTTTGGCTGTGACAGTGGAGAATCCTGATGATGCTGCAGAAGATAACAGAGGCTTTTGCCATGTCAAGTTGGAGATAGAAGGCAAACCAATGATCGGCCTCTTCTCTGGTGCCCTTTCCTGTTTTATGAAAATTACTAAGTCATTGGAATCTCGAACTAGATTAAAAGAGGGAAATTTTGATTGAAAAGAGAAGTAAATGTCAAAACAAGAGAAGACAATAACACAGCTTCATTGTCTGAATTTCAAATTATATGCCATTTATACTGCTATTGGAGATTTGGATAGAGAGAGATATATACTACATAAATACATAGATCTCTTATGGTGTGTTTGGGAGTTTACTAAGGGAAGGGAAGGTAAACAACGGGAAGGGAATGGAAGGGAAGGGAAGAGAATTGTAATATGTTGTTTGGGAGTTGAGTAAAGGTAAACAACGGGAAGGGAATGGAAGGGAAGGGAAGAGAATTGTAATATGTTGTTTGGGAGTTGAGTAAGGTGAATGAAGGTGAAAGGAAGTAAATATATGTAAATTTACATAAATGACTTTATACTAATAACACATCAGCCATTTTATTTGTTTTGATGGGGATAAGAATGTTATTACACCCCTTTACCCTCCTTTACCCTCCTCTACCGCCCAAATTTGGGGGGAAAGAAAACCAAACAATTTTACCCTCCGTTCCCCTTCCTTCCTCCTCTCTACCCTCCTTAAAAAAACTCCCAAACAAGGTGAAAGCTGCATTTCTCTTCCCCTCCCCCTCTCTACCCTCCATCCAAACAGGGCATTAATGATATGGGATAAATAGAGATCACTGGTTGGTCACTTAACTATGTATTTCTATCTGATAATCAAGTTTATTGCATAAAAAGTCCTGTAAAGTTGTATATTAAAGTTGTATATGCACTAATCCCATGTCGGACTGTGTTAATTTGAGGATGAAAACAATAAATCATCTGCATTAGAGACTAAATTGATATATTTTCTGAAAATTAATAGTTTCTGAATTTGAAAGAGAATCTCAACATGTGAAGACATGGCAGAATAAAAAATTTAACCCTCAACTTTCACCATAAGTTCAAAGTTCTGAGTTAGTGCTAGGAAATATAAAAATAAAACATCTACTAGCATCTACTGCATGATATACGTGGTTTCGAATTGCATGGAGAGTAGTTAGCTGAGATTTTAATTCTATAATAGATGAAGAGCTGTTGGGTTTCTCCCCAAATCTCCAAATGAGGTAGAAAATGCATGTTTAGCGTAGAAGTTTAAAGGATGCATACATGGGAAGCTTGAAGAATGCTCTTGGAAATTGCCAGGAGTATTAATTCGTAATTGAAAATAGAAAAGGAGAGGGGCTATAAAAAGGGTGTGTTAGTGTTGAAAAAGTCTTTCCCTCTTGTAGAGAGGGAGGATCCTCTTCGAACTCTTGAAAAATATGGTGTGATGGTTGGCCTCTCGGAGCTCTTGAGTGATCAGTATTCTCGGATTCCTTGAGAAATGTGAGATGTGCGAGGACTTTTAAGTCTGTCCATGCAAAACTTGTATCTCTTGTATCACTTGAATTGGTTGTATTAGGTTGTGAAGATATTGGATGAGAGACCACGAATGTAGGCAAGTTTGGCCGAACCACGTAAACAATGTTCTGTATTGTTGCGCTCTTTATCGTGTGCAATTGTTTGTGTGTTCCATAATCCCCAATAGGACTGGGCATATTCGGTTCGGGTCGGTTTTAAGCCCAATTCGCATCCAATCCAAAATTTTCGAATTCTCAAAACTCTCATCCAGATCCAAAATTTTCCCCTTCATCCGAATATTCGGCCCAACCGAAATTCGGATCGGTTCGAATCGGTTTCGGTTTTGGGCCGAATTACTTCCAATTCACAAAAATCTGTCCACACCTAAGATCATTGCCTATTAATTTCTGATGAAGTATCATTATTTGTCCATTTTGTCTACTTAATTTTTTTTCCCCAAACAATAAAATGTGGAGCTTGTTTGAAGTAACACCATTGTCACAGCTAACAAAAAAACTAAAATCAGTGAAATGAGCGCAAACCATATCAACAAGTACATACCATACCACAATAATAAACTCATTAAAGAGTTACTTAGTTACAAACCATGCAAATAGTCCAGAAATAGTTAGGGTTAGGGATTTTTCAGTATTTATATTAGAAAATTCGGTTCGGTTTTTTTCGGGCGGTTCAGGGGTTCAAACCGGATCCAATCCGGTTTAATTCGGTTCAGACGGTTTAGAGTCTTCTTCCAATCCATTTAATCCGGTTCGGTTAACCGGTCCGCTTTTTCGGGCGATTTTTTCGGTTGAACCGGTTTTTTTTGGGTTTTTGCCCACCCCTAATCCCCAACAGTCATATCAGAGATGAGGTTGTCCGAGTTTTTGAGAAGGATGGAGTGTACTGTAGGGAGAAGTTTGTAAAGCAAGATGGAAGAGTCATTTGCAATGTCGTTGCCAACAATTGGAGGCCGAAGATATCGTTGAATGAAGCGATTGTAGTCTTGGGAGTATTAGCATCTCATGGTGCAAATTTGTGTGTGTGGTGGCCCTGAAAGAGATGGATAACAGTGCAGTGAAAGATCCAAGGCGTGCAACAGTAAGCGGAAATGCATGCAAGGCAAGAACCAAGGAGAGGCAATGCAGTGATGTCGCATTGAGGAGGAAGCGTGTGCAACAACTGGACGGTGGTGTGGCAATGGCAAGGGGTCATGGACGGTGGCAATGAGCCTTGAAGACCAGCTATGGCGATTGGTAATGGAGGGCAATCACAATGGTAGCTCACCGACATTAGCAGAGAAGGGACGACTGACAGAGACGTGACGATCGATGGAGGTGCGTGGTCAGTGCTGAAAACAACTAGTCACATTGAGGTATTGAAGATTTGTTTCGAGGGAGGAATTGTTGGGATTCTCCCGGATCTCAAAATGAGGTAGATAAATGCATAAGACTAGCTATGGCAATTGGTAATGGAGGGCAATCACAATGGTGGCTCACCAATATTGGCAAAGAAGTGGCGACCAACAGAGACGTGATGACCGATGGAGGTGCACGGTCGGTGTTGAAAACAGATAGTCACATTGAGGTGTTGGAGATTTGGTTCGAGGGAGGAATTACTAGGATTCTCCCGGATCTCAAAATGAGGTAGATAAATGCAATGTTGACCATAGGAGGATGCATGCATTGAAGCTTGAAGGTTGCTCTTGAAAATTGCCAAATTGGTCATTGAAAATAGTAAAGGAAAAAAGTTATAAAAACGGTGTGTTAGTGTTGAAAAAGTTATCCTCTTGTAGAGAGGGAGGATCCTCTTAGAACTTTTGAGTGATCGATGTCTCGAGGTCTTTGAAATGTAGTGTGATGGTTAGCCTCATGGAGCTTTTGAGTGATCATTGTTCTTGGATTCCTTGAAGATGTAAGATGTGCAAGGCTTTTCAAGTTTGTCCTTGCATAATTTGTACCACTTGTATCAATTGTATTGGCTGTATTGATTTGTGAAGATAAAGGATGAGAGACTGTGGATGTAGGCAAATTTGGCCGAACCACATAGAAAACTCTTTTTGTTGCTTTTGTTGCTCATGGAACTTACTGGGTGCAGTTGTTTGTGCACCATAATCCCCAACGTTTGTGTGCACCATAATCCCCAACACAAGCTTAATCCCCACATCCGCAGTGGAAGGATGGAATTCCCCGCCCTGGAAAATTCTAGAGGATCTTTGATGGGCTATGAGCTAAGTACAAACAGACTGAAGATCATGCAAAGTTGAAATTTTTCTCTGTAAACAGAGAACGGTAAGATAATTGCCTTAAAGAATATTATTGGCATCAAGAACTGGGATACTCTTGCTGAGTGCCTCACAGTTTCAAAGGTGCAAGCAGATATTTAAGTTATTGATTTTAATGTGAAACCAAAGCTTCTTGCTAAAATGTGGGATTGACCCCATTCTACTATAGTATATTGAGCGCTGTGATCCTTTCATTGTTAGATATTCTAGAAAATATATTTCAGGCTGAATTTCGACATTGGTATTTGCAGTAAATATACGAGTCAATGGACATCAAGAAATTTAGTATACATGAAAATTGCAACGTGAAAAAATGGTAGAATGTACCTCTGTAGAGGGATAGAAACTGGGGCGTAGAGAAGCCCATACTTGGGGATGCTCAGATGTCACCACAGGTATATGTGGCTGACCACCGAGAATGTATGGATGATTGTCAATCTGGATGAAGAAAGAAATAAACAAATTAGAATCGCAAAATAATTTGAAAGTCTGCAGGTATCCCTTTTGCGCATCAACTTATGAATTATGATTAAAACCAAATCATGATCTAAGATGCTACGTTTGTCCTTGGCTCCAACCCATTATTATTTCATTGATTAAAGAAGCGACAATTGAGCTAAATAGTTCAACATGATGTCCATTTTACTTATTTACACAAAAGAAAATTATTATCCGTCAAATATTATGTAGTTGCGGGTTATTACCCTAGCTTTTTTTGCATCAGAACCTTCAATAGAGCCAAAATGGAATTGGAGACCCATCGGGTGATTGCTCTTCTTTGGACTACCAACATTCGGTTGAGAAATACTCAAGTTCAGATCAAGGCCATGACCAATAGCTACCAAATGATTAAAGATCAACATGAATCAGCTCAAATAAAGACAATAATTGAATCTATTGCAACTTAAAGAAGAAAACCATAAAGGACCAGTACCTTCACTATCAGCTTCATAAGAACTTGGCTCGAAATTTGTCACAGCCTCCCTTCCATTACACTTGATAGCTGCTTTGTCATAAGCCCTGATAGCCAACAACGAGAAAAGAAACACATGAGTCATATTGGAAGACGAACAATAAAAAACTGAAACCTCAAAGAATTTCACAGCTAAAAACTAAATAAATCCAAATCTTTGTAGGACCTTGCAGCTTCTATTTCACTGTCGAATAACCCAAGGTACATGTACCTGCATGCAAGCATCAGTTTCTCATTGGTAAAAATTGGGGTTTCCAAATCCTTTTCTTCCTCCCTCACTCACCATAACCTTGATGCACCCTATTCTATATTAGTCACCCAAATTCTTGGGTTGTCCACACCTAACATACATAATACTTTACGTAAAAAGACAATTGGATGAAGAAAAAACTAACTTAATAAAGGGTAGAAATAAGGAGAAAGTATCAAATCGTCCTGTGTGCATGGAATTAAATGTGTACCAAGTGGATGTCAACCGTTAGATCATTGGACATCAGGACTCGTGCATGGACCCAATGGTTGACATCTATTTCGTGCACATTAAATGCCATGCACTGTCCCAACTGGATACCTTTTGACAAATAAGACATACAGATTAAAGTAAAGAAATTAAGCATGATAGACATTCTTGTGGAATAGAAAACTTTATTATAGTTGAGTTTTTTCTGTGGGGAAAAAAGTGTGTCAAAAAACTTCTTTTTCTTCAAGTTCTTCAAATCCGAAATTATTCTTTTCATTCTCACATAAGAATGCATGGAATTATACATTATACAATATCTTACTAGAAATTTATACAATCATCATTTTTATTCTATATTTATATATGTTGAATCCGAGCAACAATGAACTTAATATGTATTTGAATTGGTAAAAAAGTTTTCTACAACTTTTTAGGAAACAATCAAAACAATTGAGGGAAATGAAAGATTCATACTTCTTGCCAAGGAATTGGCCCATCCGAGCCTCCCATCGACCACACTTATGAAGAGTCACCCCTCGATACTTCGAGCTCCCCCTCGAAAACCCATTGCTCTGACGTCTCAGTATGTGAACAAACTCCTCCTTAGTCAAATTCCTAATCTAAAACAAATAAAATCAACAACATTCAACACATAATCAACCCACTTTTCCTCCACCCAAGCTCAAATCACCCACATCACCTGTTTCAGATCCTCATCGTAGTCACTAAGATTGAAGTTTATATCGGCATCAACCCCTCGAAACTTGATTGCAGCTCGATCATATGCCCTACGTATCAAAAACAAGAAATACAATCTCAATTACGATTACCCGAGCAAACACGCGTACTACATGTATTCATTAGGTAAGAAAAAAACTAACCTGGCAGCATCATGAGCAGTATCAAATCCTCCTAAAATCACAAAAAATAAATCTAAATAAGCTCAAATCAAACAATTGTGAACAAAATTTAATCAAGTGAATCAAACCCATTACCCAAATAGACCTGTTTGCCACAATCCCTGAACAAAAACATTCAAAAAAAAACAGAAAGAAAGAAAAGAAAACTGAAAAATATTAGAAATTTCAGTAGAATCAAAACAAAATACACCAATTTAACAAAATAAAATAAATTGAAAAATAAACAGACCAAATATGAGACTCCCATCTCCCAGTCCTCCTATAAAAAGTAACCCCTCTATACTACGAGCTCCTCCGGCCTTGTTCGCCCCGCCACCCTTCACCTGCTTCTGCTTCTGCACGTGCGGCACGTGCCTCACCTCCGCGGGCACGTTCGCCGCCCGCAGGCAACAGCTCCTTCGTAGCGAAACCCCTCCGACCCTTCAAAATCTCGAACTGAAACCCTAGCTCCTTAGTGGAGCAAGACTCCTCATCGCCGGCGGCGCTCGAGATTCGGCATTGAGCACGCCGACGAGCTCGACGTGACGAATCCTCTCGCTCCGCCGCTTCCGCGCCGTCTTCTCCGCCCGCCTCCGCCGCCGCCGCCGATGATGACGTCACGTTCAGGTCGAACATTGTTATAGAGGAAAGGACGGTATCAGATCATAGGTTGCCAAAAATGACAAGGGATTTATAGAGGGGCTAAAACGAGAAACGTGACTGTTTTTGGTTTCGGACAGGTGACCGGCTGTGGCCGGTTAATGAGTCTGAGCTCCGGTTTGTTCGGAGGAGAGAAGGAAATATCTGAGGTTGGCACCGTTGGATTTAATTGGACGGTTGGGTTTTTCTAATTTTTTTATATGGGAAATGAGTGGACAATAGAAGAATACGTACTAGGTCGCCGGGTTTTGTATTATTTTATTTTGTTGGGGGTTGTTTTTTTCGTATTTTTTTTATATATGTTGTCGGTTGGTTCAGGGACTATTTGGACATTTTTTTTTTAAACCGGGTGATTGCTGCAGTAATACGAAGTCAGGTGGTTCTGCTCGCTGGTGTACATTCTACACATTTTATTTTCATTATATTAATTTGGAGTCTTTTAATACGAGGTCTTCTCTCCTCAATTAGTACAACGTCATTAACTGACACCATGTATCGTGAGATCCTACCTTGAGAATACATAATAAGCTCATTCATTACTTATGCAAAGAGATATAAAATTATCAGAGAATTTGAAAATGTGACGATTACCACTATTCTGGAGTTTGATTTAGAATTGGTTTTAGATATTGTACTAGAGCCTCCAAGCATAGTTCTGAAGATAAATATTACCGCTTGGGTTATGAAAGTTTTTATCTGTAATAGAAGAAAAGGGAGAAAAGATTGCATTTTTTTTGTTATTTCCATAATATCAGCGTTTATAATTCAGCTTGTATTTTTTTGTGATTGTCATTATCTATTCGGTAAATTTCATTAAAATCCTAATAACTTTCAGAATGCCTTTTTATGTTGTTTTCCTTTTTACATATAACTAATTAAAATATAATTTATAGCTTAGTATTAATTAATTATATTTTCCAAACATTTATCTCTGGTGTTAATAATATTTGCAGGGTAACAAAATACATAGAGTTATGCACGGAGAGACTATCAAAACGTTTATAGATATGCTTCGAAAGAATCAAATTATTTTTATTTCAAATGGAGAAGTGAAAGGGATAAATCAAGCTTTTCCAAGTATCCACAAATCACTTGAATTAACAAAAGACGTATATATCAAAGAAGCACCAACATGTTTCCACTTGGAGAACATATTGAAGCCTCATTTGAAGAAGTATTTTTCATGAAAGATGCAACAAAAATTAGTAAGTACTTATAAATTTCTTACTTTAATCTTCAATACAAAATGAGACGTTAATTTATAGAATCATAAAAAATTTATAAAATTACTTGCAGATATTCTTGCAATAACAACTAACGTGAAACCGGTGATCAACTATATTACAAAACATAACAAACCAGACAATAAGAGGAAAATCATGCTAATGGATAAAAAGTATATTCATGATACTTATTTCCAATATCATAAGAAAAAAAATAAGATTAACGTACTTTTTTTTCATATACAGTGAAATGACTATGCGCGCAACTTTATTTGGAGATTTGGCTACAAATAAAGGATCAATTCTTAAAGCCGAAATCAAAGATAATCCTATAATAGCATTATCAGATTTTAAAATCTCTATATATAAATGTACATAATTTATTACTAAAATTCTTATTAAAGACAGCTAGCTAAACATAAAATTCATCCAATAATTATCTCAATTTTGTAGGGGAGATAAGCATATCATTGCAAATTATATCAACAACATGTATCAACCCAAAAATACAACTAGCTAAAGAATTAAGGGAATGGTAAGTAGAACAAGCATACTTTTATATAACGCAATAATGAAATAGTATTATATTCTAATCTAATATTTAGGTTTCATTTGGAAGAAACCGCAAAAACAAAAGGATCTCCATCAACGTTTTTTTATAAATGCAAAAGAAATTCAAATTAGTGATATTATGCATACATCACAGAATTCGATACATGTACAATATTAGAAACATATTCTTATTAACACATTTAAATCTAACTAAATTTTGTCAATATACAGACACGCTATAGTACATTTAAGGCAAAGATAACTACTATTTTGAATAGACTCGAGTCATGGTTCTATGCATGCAAAGGCTACAACAAGAAAGTAGATAAAGATGTTAGTAAAGAGTGTCTGAATGATAAATGTCGCAGAATCATTGATGACTCAGTATCAAGGTTAAGTAATATATCTTTTTTTATGGCATGAACATATTAAAATATAATATTAACTATCTCCAGAAATCAACAATGAAAACTACAGGTACCTAGTTAAGATTCTTGTAGAAAATAGCACGGATAATGCAAGAGTAACACTATTTGATGCAGCAAAAATTCTTATTGGATGTACACAAAAAAAATCCATTACAGAAAAAAGGTAATTCCTAATTCTATTCAAGTAATAATTTAGAAAATCAAAAAAAATTCATATATATTAAAATAACATTTGTTCTCATTGAAACAGAAAAATAATCAGAGTCTATAATTCTAGAAATTTGTGTTGAACATCGAAAAAACGTTCAAATTCTTGGTGAAGTTAGATGAAAAAACAAAAGATGAACGAGGCAAAGGAAATATAATAGCACAAGAAATCTAACTCCAACTTGATATTACAATCGACGTAGATGATGAAGATGTTACTCTAGAATTACCCAGAAAAAAGATAAAAGTGGAGAAAGATTGATCTCGGTTCAATTAAACTATGAAACAAAAATAATAAAGGATAATATTTTTTGATCATTTTATATTATATCTTAATTTTTTAGTAGAATTAGGAATTTTTATAAGGGATTTTCATACAACATTATTAGTAGTTTTGTATGCTTATGTGATTGCTTTCATCACATAAAAGTATACTATAGTTACCATTATTATTTAGTTTTTGTCTTTTTATTACTGCTTTTGGATAATTATAGATGTCTTTCCCTGACTTTTTTGTAATTGATATGTTTTGTTCTTCAAATTTTATTGTAAGTTTCTGTATGGGATTGCTCTAATCCTACTGTTTTTGGATAATTATTCTCTAATTGTAAAGTTCTACGATGCGCAATTGTTTAAAATCTTCATGTTCCTTCGAGTTCGTTCTAAATTTGTTTATAAGTTTGCTCTAATCTTACTGCTTTTGGATAATTACTCTCTGACTACAATGTTCTGCAATGCGTACTTGATTAAAATATTCATGTTTCTTTGAGCTTCATTATAAATTTCTTTATGGGTTTGCTCAAATCCTACTGGTTTTCAATAATGCATATTATTGTATAGGTTGATTTTTATTATCTCATGTAAGAAGAGGTATCTCGGAACCATTCCTTGTAATTTATTTTTATATGATTATTATGGTTTCGTACAATTGTTTATTACAAAATATGAGCTTATAATGTCCTAATGTGTTGTGCAATTTTATTTTCAATGTAATAAGAAATATGGTTTTTTTTTACTAGAACATTAGTTCATAATGATATTGTTATTCATGCTTGACTCCATATTATATCTTGGGATTAGTAGAGTTTGGAATATGACATAAAGTATTAATTTACTTTATTTTCTTTTCCTATTCTACTTGAAGATATTATTATGTCAATTCATATTTTTTCTTAAGAAATCAATTAAGATGTCTCAATTAAGCTTATAATATCCAAAAATACTGTGCAATTCTCTTTTCAATACAATAAGAAAATTACAATATCCCGGTTAGGTACATCATCTCAGTTTAGCTTAAAAATCCATTACATTGATTTTTAATAATATTTAAATAAAACAATAGTAAATCTAATAATTTAATTTTACATATTTGAACGCAAGATAAATCTGACTTATTTATAGTAACAAAATAAATATAAAAAAATATTTTGATATTTTTACCACGTGCACTGCACGTGCATAAAAACTAGTAGAAGAATAGGTACTAGGTCGCTGGGTTTTGTATTATTTTATTTTTGTGTGGGTGGGGGTGTGTGTGGGGGGGGGGGGGGTTTTTTTTTTTTTTTNGGGGGGGGGGGGTGTTTTTTTTATTTTTTTATTTTTTTATATATGTTGTCGGTTGGTTCAGGGACTATTTGGACATTCTTTTGTAAATCGGGTGATTGCTACAGTAATACGAAGTCAGGTGGTTCTGCTTTGTTTGATGACTATAGTAACTTCACTCTAAAAATGAGCTTTTGCTGGGAATTAACTAGGGGCCACCAACTCAGCTACAGTAGCTGCCCCAATAGCCCCCCCATTTAACCAAGTAAACACACGTTTTTGTTGTAATACTGTAGCGGGCTGAAACCTATAGTATTACAACCCCAAAAAACCCTCAGTCAAACAGGCCCTTATAGCTTTCGATCCGAAGGATAGAAATAACTGGCATCTAGGCACCTTATATAGTTCCCTTGTTTGCATTTATATATCCTCATTTGTTTTTTAGAAGGATTTACATATCCTAAATTTTTTAAAATTTGAGTTTTAGGGTGTGTTTGGCAATGAACAAATTTTTAAAATAGACTTTTTCAAAAATAAAATTATCAATTTCGACCTGCTTGCAAAATACTTATCAAAACCAACCTACTTTTAGCGACATTAGCAAAACTAGGTCGATTTTGGTAATAAAAAATTAGCAATCCCGTGAAGTTAAATTGTGTGTTAAACTCTCCGGGATTCCCCATCCCATAGAGTTTATGAATTTTTTTAAATCAACCTAGTTCCCAAAATATTTATCAAAATCAACCTAATTTCAACAACGTAGCAGAAACTAGGTCTATTTTGATAAATATTTTGGGCCTAGATTTATTTTGATATTTTTTTTGGGAATAGGTCTAATTCAAAATTTGTTCGTTTGGCAACCAATAAAGATGGGACCAAGTTTGAACTTGGAATCATTTTGTGATGAAATGTGTTTGAGAAAAACAAGACCAATGTTGACACAGTTTTTCCTAGGCCAAAACTAACTTCTTAAACTAGTTCTTTTTATCCAACCCCAAGCCCCACAAAAAAAAAAAAAAAAACCCAACCAAAATTTAAAAAAAGTAGATCTTCTAAAAAATGGAAACCCCAAAAAAAAAAAAAAAAAAACCCAACCAAAATTTAAAAAAAGTAGATCTTCTAAAAAATGGGCCAAGATTGTTTCTAACCAAGATTTGAGAAGATTGCCAAACTGACTCTTAATAGCCTTTGCTATTAAAACATGAAAAATTTTATCCTAAAGTTTTTCGTGTGACATTCACAAACTAATTTTCAAATGTGCAATGTTTCTTAATTTTAATGTTAAAAATGTCTCGATCCTATTTGAAATTTACCATGATTATATTTTTAAACAGAATTTTGGTGTGGTTAATAATAATTTCAATAAGAATTAAGGCTTAGAAAGTTCTAGAATTAGTTTGGAGTGCCACATGGCAAATTTAGATGGAAAAATTCTCATATTTACATAACATAAGGTATTAAAGTATATTTTATAAAAACTTTAGGATATGTAAGTGGCTAAATGGCACTTAAATACCTTATAGCTTCACACTATTAGCACTCATATACCCTCAGTTGTATTTCGTAGCAATTATATACCTTGAGTTAGTCAAAGTTTTCATATTAATACCACATGTTTTGCAAACATGACAATTTTTATTTAAAACTTCGCATATAATATTTATAAGCTATTCTTATAGTTTTTTCTCTACTAAGTTCGTTGAATTCATTGTTAAATCTTTTAAAATTCTATTTTTGAAATAGAATTATGATGCATGTAAATTAGAATTTGGGTAAGTTTAATAGTAATGTAATATATATTTATGGTTAGAAAGCTCCAAAATTAACATATGAATGTTATATGAGAACTTTCAGATTAAAACTTTCACGTTTGCAAAATATAAGGTATTAAAGTGCCAATTTTGACCAATTAAGAGTATATAAATGTTACAAAGTATAACTGAGGATACATATGTGCTAAAGAAGAGAAACTATAAGGTATTTAAGTGTTGTTTAGCGTATATAAGTGCTACCAAAAGCAAGTAAAGTTCTATAAGTTCTATAAGCAAAAGCTAGGGGAAACTTATTAGGTATTAAGTTCTAACTAGCCATGATAATTGAGAATGACAATGAAAATACTGTTTGCTTTTATATTATTTTATTTTATTGTTTCTTTATTATCAACAATTATAACACTGAACAATGTGACTGTCGACTTCTACGGAAGGAAACTTATAATAATATTGTGATTTTTTTGTTGGAGTAAGGTCAGCTAATAAGTTTTTTTCTAATTCATGAAATCAGCGACATACGAACAACAGGTTGATAATATATATAAAAAATTTGCTTCCAATTATCTCCGAGTTCCACGCTATGGTATTGGATCTAAATCATTTCGAGATATCCACTCATCGTTGAATCAAAAAAATTTCAATATTCAAAAGTGTCTTTTTAAAGCTATAAAAAAGTATTTAAAAAAAAAGGAAAAATTGCTTCAAGGCCCCAAAATTGGAAAAACAATGTGCAACAGCTCCCTGTACTTTTAATGTTTGGTATAAACCCAAAATACACTCCAAAACTTCATTTCAGTCCCTCCAGCTCACTCAAAACTCAGAATCCCGAATCTACCCTTCCCGCCCACTCTGCTACAGCCTCCGTGCGTTGGTAACGGTGCTGCCCACTCCGCTACTATCGAGGCGCTCTCTCTCTCTCTCTCTCCTCTCTCCCTCCCGCACTCTGTCTCTGACTTTCTCTCCGGCGAAAAACCAAAATCCGCTTCTAGGGTTAGGTCGAAACCAGATCGCAGATGGAGAAAAAATCGACGAACGAGTTTGAAGTTGTTCACCATCCTCCGCCGCCGCTGCAACATCAGGAACATGCACCAATGAACGACGAGCGAGAAGACTCGCCGTCGCCTTCCAAGACCGACGAAGATCCTCCCTCGCCTTCCAAGACCGACGAAGACCCCCCTTTGTAATCTGAGACCGACCGTGGCAGCAATTCTCTCACATCCTACCCTGCCTCCAAGTCGTCATCCACTCATTCTCGATCATCAGGGAATGGCAGCACCGATGAAGCCACCCAAACATTGTTGAGTTTCCAGATGGGTGTAAGGAGAAAAAGAAAAATTACAAGTTCACTAAACGCACCACAAAAATCCATAAAGAAGTAAGATAATGTTATATGTTATATTTTCCAATTTACATAGATGTTAAGAGATTGAAGTTGAATTGTGAACTATATGCCTGGACATTGGTCGAAGGACATGTTAACTGATACCTTAATGTTAAATGTGAACTATATACCTCTTATTAATATTAAGTTTGGCTGTTGTTTGTTAAGGATTATAGTGTAACTGTTACAGTTCATTGTTGCATGTTAACTATTGGATGTTGGATGTCAAGTGTTGTTGATGTTAAATGTTTAATTATAATACAGGAAAAAGTCAGGTGCTGCTAAAATTAGACCCACTGCTAGTTTCACCGCATATTGTAAATTTATGAAAGTCCTCGAACCGAGAATGCGACAGTGTCATTGTGATGCATACCAAGGGTGTACATTCCAGCATTATGTAAAGTTTGGCCCCCCAGCAGTAGATCGACCCACGCTGGAACTTGTATTGAGACACTATAAGGGTAATGAAGTGGCGTTTTCTCTGCCCGATGCCGAAAGTGGGAGAGAAAAGATTGTTAATTTTGATATGGACTGGGTGCATGAACATACAGGTTTTCCAATTGATGGGGAAATAATTTACAATAATAGAGATCCTTTCCCTAGGCTTTGGGTGGAGTATTTTGATGAACATTTTACTAGAACCACAAAGAAATCAACGAAGAATATGCGGCGATATGTGGAAGAGCTACTGCAATCTCTTGTTGAATCAAGAAAGAAGAAGGATATTGAAGATTTTGTGTTACTGCAGATACTTTATCAATGTTCAATGATGTGGTGCCCTAGCAGTGTCCAAGGCATCCCAAGGCTCTTGTTCAAATATGTTGATTCAATTGAAAGAGTGAGGAATGTGGCCTGGGGGAAATACATCTATGATCAGACGAAGAAAGGAATTAAGATTGCCAGGGAAGGTCTGCACAGGTCAGGAGTAAGCTATGTACCTGGATGCATGCCTTTGATCCCTGTAAGTTGGATTAACCTGTGCATGTGAACGCGTGCTTGTATTCTGTCAACTTACGTCAAGAAATCATTAAGGCTTACTGGTTCATGTTAACTATTCTAAGGATCTGGTTAACTATATTTAGGTTCATGTTAACTATAGTGTTTCCAGTATTAAAGTTGGTGTTGTCAGTGTTAACTATATTTCAGTTCAGTTCTGTTAACTATATTCATGTTTAAAAGATTAGTATTGCATACTAACATGTATTAATTGTTTGCAGCTATGGTACTATGAAATGACTGGGAGTATTGCATACTAACATGTATTAATTGCTTGCAGCTATGGTATTATGAAATGACGGGGATTAAAAGATATGCCTTGAGCAATAGATCCAAACCACCCCTCACTAACTGGGTGAAGATTGGTGAGAAGTATGGATCTTTTAGAAATAGAACAATAGTTGCCAAGGCTGCAAAAGCTAGCATCCAGGTTGTACAAAAACCAATAGCTGAAATTGGCCCATCCGATGAGAAATATCCAATCAGAAGGCCATTGATGAGGCTTAGAAGGGAAGGGATTGTACCACAATTTCCAGTCGTACATAGGGAGGCCAAGAAAGCAGCAGTAAGGAAGAGGAAGATTGAAGAAGAAAAGAAGGTTGAAAAGAAGGAAGAAGAGAAGGAACATGAGAAGAGATGGTCAATAGGTTTGGTAAGTTCTAAGGTGCTAAATATTATCACAAGAATACATAACATGTTAGCAACAATAGATAACATGTTTTCTACAACAGTTAACATGTTAGCAACAATAGATAACATGTTTTCTACAACAGTTAACATGTTACCAACAATAGATAACATGTTTTCTACAAGTGTTAACATGTATGCACAAGAGTTAACATGTTAGCAACAAGAGTTAACATGTTTTCTACAAGAGTTAACATGTTCTCAACAAGAGTTAACATATTATCACAAGAGTTAACATGTTAGCTACAAGAGTTAACATGTTACCAGAGAGAGTTAACATGTTAGCAGCAAGAGTTAACATGTTACCTATAGATGATTGAAGAACCTTTAATTATCTGTGTCAATTGTGGACCACTTACTGTTAACCTTTATAAACTTGATTTTAACTCTTTGTTATTTCTAAATTATAGATAATGTCAAAAGCCATTGATGAGGCTTTCGAAAGGGAAGATGAGATTGAAACGTTACCGGTTGAGGAGCAACTGCAATTTTGGAGAAATGCTGCTAAAGTAAACCAGAGACTTTGCCGTACACTGAGGGTCTCGAAGAAATTGTATTGTCAAACTTTCATGGACGAGATTCGTAGACTTAACGAAAAGGTTAAGGGGTTGGACGAATCTTGTGACATAGTAGATCCCTTGATTTTAAAGAACAATGTGAAGAAGCTTATTGCACAGCAGCTGAAAGGAAACCCTACAGTGGAAGAAGAAGAAGAGGACAAGCATGAAATCGATGGAGAGGACAACTATGGAGAGAGAGACGACGTCACCATGAATGAAGGTGTCGAGGAAATGGGCAAGAACGAAGAGAGAGAAGAAGTGACCAAGGATGAGGAGGACAAGCAGATGGTTGAGGATGAAGAGGGCTCGAAAGGAGAGAGAGACGATGTTACCAAGAATGAAGTTGTCGAGGAAATGGGCAAGAGCGAAGAGAGAGACGAGGTGATCAAGGATGAGGAGGACAAGCAGATGGTGCAGGAGGAGGAAGGTGTGGTTGAGAGAGTTCCACTCAGCGAAGGATCGAAGAGGCCGAGGAAGCCGGTGAGCAAAAAATATGTGGGTTATAGGAGTAGAGCTCCAAGCAAAAGAGCAACCAAGAAAGGTAAACTGGTTAGGACACCATTTACTGAGGATAAGAAACCGAGGGCTAAGGGATTGAAGTTAAAAGATGGTGAGCACAAAGATGAACCCATTGTTGTTGGTGACACCCCAAAGAAAATAACAGTTTACCATGACGACAGTGTTGGCAAGTGGGATGTGCTAAAAAGCACGTATTTAACAGATGTGGATCGTGCTGCCTTAAAAGAGGTGAATGAGGGTATCCCTGATGTAGGCACGTTTAGCTTACGAGTGTTAGATAGCGCTGAGGCTTTTGTACATAACTACAGAATACCAAAAAATGTTGCAGGGAAACTCTCAGCTGAGGAGAACAAATGGCTCGAGCAGTACTGCAAGGAGAAATGTAGCCCGTAAATGCTGATTTCAAAATGTAAAGCTTTCACGTTTAAATTTAAGCAACAAGGGTTAACATGTTAACCACGAGTGTTAACATGTTAACAACAAGAGTTAACATGTTAGCAACAATAGTTAACATGTTATCCACTAGACTTAACAGGTTAGCGACAAGAGTTAACATGTTATACACAAGAGTTAACAGGTTAGCCGCGAGAGTTAACATATTATCATCAAGAGTTAACACGTTAGCAACAAGTATTTACATGTTATCCACGACAGTTAACATGTTATCTACGACAGTTAACATGTTAAGTAATTTAATGCTAACTCTTTAATATTAACTGTGAAACTCTGTTTTTTGCTTGTTATGTTTGTGTGTTTAGATGTTAGCTTTCATGTTTTAAATTTTAACCCTCCATAACTTATTGCTTGTCAAGGTACGTATATGTCATAACTACTGATAACAGCGCAATTACATACCCCGAACTACTGTACATGATCCGCGGGGGAAGACTCGATGACAAAGTAACAGAGGTATTCTTAGATAGATTACGGCTATGGCTGCAGTTACCAGAGAACGCTGAATTAAACAAGCAGTACGAGATTGTATCTACATATTTCTGCGTAAGGCCAATCCTCATATAATTAGTTAACAGATAAGCTCTTATATTTAACATGTTAACCAGAATAGTTAACATGTTATCCACAAAAGTTAACATTTTTTCAACAAAAGTTAACATGTTATCTATAAGAGTTAACATATAGCCACAAGAGTTCACATGTTAACTACAAAGAGTTAACATATTAACAACAAGAGTTAACATGTTTTCAACAAAAATTAACATGTTTCCACAAAAGTTAACATGTTCTCCACAAGAGTTAACATGTTTTCAGCAAGAATTAACATGTTCTCCACAAGAGTTAACATGTTTTTCACAAAAGTTAACATGTTCTCCACAAGAGTTAACATGTTTTCCAAAAAAGTTAACTATATGAACTTGAACCATGTTCACATATTAAAGGCCGCTCTTTCTTAATGTGTTAATTTTGTGTAACAGCATTCACTCTATGGAGACCAGGCTCATCTGCGGCTATATGAACTATATGAACTTTATATACAACATATTGCCGATGGCCGATCAATACTCATATTGCCAATTGTTCGTCATGACCATTGGCATTGTGTCGAAGTTAGATTGAATGAAAATTTAGCGTTGCACTATAGTTCGGTAACTCCCTCTGCTTACCTTGAGCCCGTTAACAAAATTATAAACTTCATGGACCATATGAAGGCCGCATTCGATCTTGAAAAGGTGTGTAGGGCATTTAAATATAAGGAAATCCCATGCGAGTCTCAAAAGGGAAGGTACATTAACATATGAACCTTATTTTATTAAAGAATTTTCGTCTTCAAAACTGACCTGTAATATGTATTTATGTTTTATTATTTGTAGCTACGATTGTGGGATATACGTATACCTTTATGTACGGACTATCCTACAACAAAGTGATGTTCTGCATGTTACGCCCGCCGATGATTCGTCTGCGGTAGTGCGTGCAAGGCTTGCTGCGGAACTAATAAAAGAAGGCTGGGAATTCAGAAATAGGAATTCATAATTTTCAGCTTGTATGGTGTATTAACAGCTAATGAACTAGTGCCCGGAGAAAGTTAACATGTTAGATGCGTAAGTTAACAATTACATCATGTCAGCTTCACTTGTTAAATATGAAGAAAGTTTATAACATGTCAGGTTCACTTATTAAATAATACCGTATACGGATAAAGTTAACATGTTATCATCAAGAGTTAACATGTTTTTTACAAGGGTTAACATGTTATCAGTAAGGATTAACATGTTAGCGAATAAAGTTAACTTGTTTGAAACAAGAGTTAACGTCTGCGACAAGAGTTAACATGTTTGCTACAAGAGTTAACATGTATGCCACAAGAGTTAACATGTATGCCATAAGAGTTAACATGTTTGCGGTAAAAATTAACATGTTTTAGACAAGAGTTAACATATTAGCAATAAGAGTTAACATGATTGCAAAAAGAGTTAACATGTTACCCAATATGTTATTTATAAGAGTTAACATTTAATAGGTATAGCTTAATAACATTCCAAAAATACTTTATATGTTAACTGTAACTTAACAATTTAACTGAGTAACTTTACAGACCAAATAAGTTAACATTTTCATTATAATTCACATTGGCATAGAGTTTACTTTATATGTTTACTTGTTTTCCACAATAGTTAACATGTTACTTACGAGAGTTAACATGTTATGGCAAAGAGTTAACAGTTATCAAAAAAAGTTAACATATTTTCTACAAAAATTAACATGTTATCAACAAAAGTTAACATGTTAGCGATAAAAGTTAACATGTTTTTTACAAGAGGTAACATGTTTACTATAAGAGTTAACATGTTTGCCAAAAGAGTTAACATGTTTACTACAAGAGTTAACATATTAGCTATAAGAGTTAACGTGTTACCCAACATGTTATTTACAATAGTTAACATTTAATAGGTATAGCTTAATAACCTTCCAAAAATACTTTATATGTTAACTGTAACTTAACAATTTAACTGAGTAACTTTACAGACCAAATAAGTTAACATTTTCATTATAATTCACATTGGCATAGAAACAATTTAACTGAGTAACTTTACAGACCAAATAAGTTAACATTTTCATTATAATTCACATTGGCATAGAGTTTACTTTATATGTTTACTTGTTTTCCACAATAGTTAACATGTTACTTACGAGAGTTAACATGTTATGGCAAAGAGTTAACAGTTATCAAAAAAAGTTAACATATTTTCTACAAAAATTAACATGTTATCAACAAAAGTTAACATGTTAGCGATAAAAGTTAACATGTTTTTTACAAGAGGTAACATGTTTACTATAAGAGTTAACATGTTTGCCAAAAGAGTTAACATGTTTACTACAAGAGTTAACATATTAGCTATAAGAGTTAACGTGTTACCCAACATGTTATTTACAATAGTTAACATTTAATAGGTATAGCTTAATAACCTTCCAAAAATATTTTATATGTTAACTGTAACTTAACAATTTAACTGAGTAACTTTACAGACCAAGTCAGTTAACATTTTCATTATAATTCACATTGGCATAGATATATTTCAGTTCATGTACACAGTTAACTATAAAAATATTACAAACACCCAAACATATTTCAGTTCATATACACCGATAACCACAAGAGTCAACATGATGACAACAAGATTTTATATTTTATCATCAAGAGTTAACATGTATCAACAAGGGTTAACATGTTATCGCCAAGAGTTTATTTTTTATTAACAATAGTTAACATGTTACTAACGAGAGTTAACACGTTTGATCAAATAGTTAACATTTTATCAAAGAAAGTTAACATATGTCTGACAAAAGTTAACATATTATCCACAATAGTTAACATGTTATCTAAGAAAGTTAACATATTTCCAACAAAAGTTAACATGTTATCCACAAGAGTTAACATGTTAGTTACAAAAGTTAACATGGTTGCAACAAAAGTTAACATGTTTGCCACAAGAATTAACATGTTTGCAACAAGAGTTAACATGTTTTTCACAAGAGTTAACATGTTTGCCAAAAAAGTTAACATGTTTGCTATAAGAGTTAACATATTAGCTATAAGAGTTAACGTGTTACCCAACATGTTATTTACAAGAGATAACATTTAATAGGTATAGCTTAATAACCTTCCAAAAATACTTTATATGTTAACTGTAACTTAACAATTTAACTGAGTAATTTTACAGACCAAATAAGTTAACATTTTCATTATAATTCACATTGGCATAGAGTTTATTTTATATGTTTACTTGTTTTCCACAATAGTTAACATGTTACTTACGAGAGTTAACATGTTATGACAAAGAGTTAACAGTTATCAAAGAAAATTAACATATTTCCTACAAAAGTTAACATGTTATCAGCAAGAGTTTAACATGTTAGCGACAAAAATTAACATGTTTGTAATAAAAATTAACATGTTTGATACAAGAGTTAACATGTTTGCCACAAGAGTTAACATGTTTTCAACAAGAGTTAACATGTTTGCAGCAAGAGTTAACATGTTTGCCACAAGAGTTAACATATTAGCGTTAAGAGTTAACATGTTTACAACAAGAGTTAACATGTTATCCATCATGTTATTTACAAGAGTTAACATGTAATAAGTTTAGCTTAATAACCTGTCAAGAAAATTTTATATGTTAACTGTAACTTAACAATCTAACTGAGTAACTTTACAGACCCAAGTAAGATAACATTTTCATTATAATTCACATTGGCATAGATATATTTCAGTTCATATAAACAGTTAACTACAAAAGTATTACAAACACCCAAACATACAGTTAACTACAAAAGTATTACAAACACCCAAATATGTTTCAGTTCATATAAACAGTTAACTACAAAAGTATTACATACACCCAAAAGTGTTTCGGCAAATCCGCAACTCATATCAATCGGCGATCGGTTCATTGCAAGATGCGCGGTTATGGCCTTCGGTGTGGCATCGAGAGCATTTCAAAGGTCGTTTGTACACTGTTTGGTTGTTGATACGTCGTGTTTTATTTCTCCCCTTTCTTTTGATAGTATGTGATGGAAGTAGCTCGATCTCATCCCTTGGCACGCTTGATAGTATGTGATGGAAGTAGCTCGATCTCATCCCTTGGCACGCTTCGTTTCTCATAATCTGGTATAGAAAAGAGAATCGGGTCATAGCTCTTTTTAAATGCTTCTATGGACATAAACCAATCGCAATATTGATAAATGTCTCTCTTCATGTACGAGATGACTGCACATGCATGTTTACACGGAATCCGCATGACATCCCAAGCACGACAAGTGCATGTCTTCTTCTCCAAATCAACACGGGTAGTTTTATGTGCTTGCACTTCAAATATGTCACCTGCAGCTTACTTAACATCCAATGGACGACCTTTCTCTATATTTTCTTTAAGCACCATCTCTGCTTTTGGACAGAGATATCCAACCCATTTATCTGCAAGTAACCGGCGATTACTCATTCGGACCATTATCTGTTTACGAATATGCTCAACCATTTGTAGAATCCGTAGCATTCTAGCTTTCCTTATCTAATTATTAAAAGACTCAGCGACATTAGATGTTACGTGCCCATACCTGAAATTATATATAACTTTATAACAGGTCACAAATAAGGGTTAACAAATAATTGAATAGGGTTAACATAATATGAATTACAGTTAACAGTTTACAGATAAGAGTTAACAGGTTATAAATAAGGGATGACACAAATAATTGAATAGAGTTTATTTTTTTTTGAATTACAGTTAACATGTTTACATATAATAGTTAACATTTAACAGTTAACATGTTATCAACAAGAGTTAACATGTTATCCACAAGAGTTAACATGTTATCAACAAGAGTTAACATGTTATCAACAAGAGTTAACATGTTATCAACAAGAGTTAACATGTTATCCACAAGAGTTAACATGTTAGCCACGAGACTTAACATATTATCAACAAGACTTAACATGTTATCCACTCTGATATAGTTAACAGCTCTGATATAGAATTTAACAAATTCAAATATAACATGCTAAATAGCATAAGTTCATACATTAGCATAGATATAGAACAGCCAAATAACGTTACCTTATTCCCAGGAAGAATGCATTTGTCCATTGATCAGGAGAGTAGTTCATAGCAATGTTGTATGCCCTTGGATCCATGTCATATATCTCTTTCATGTACTCATTCCATTTTGCTATTGTGTATTTATAACAAGCACTTTGGAGTAAGTTCCCCAGAACATGAGTGTCCTTCGACTTCATACCCAAGTCCTTAAGCTTTAACCTGAAATTTTCAACAAGATGTAGAACACACCTCGAGTGTAGAGCTTCTGGAAAATACTCTTTTACTGATTCTTTAATTCCTTTGTCCGCATCAGAAATTATAACCAATTGATGGGGAGGATTGTAAGGGTCAGTCCTCTCATAAAGTATGGACCATAGACCTTGGAGGAACCACTTCCAATTCATCAAATTCTCTTGATCACATATGCAATACGCTAAGGGAAATATACCTTGGTTCCCATCGTATGCTATGGCCGAGAGGAGAATACCTTTATATCGATCCTTCAAAAATGTACCGTCCAAAAATAGAAGGGGTCTGCATCCACTCAAGAAACCTTTGATGCATGCAGCATAACAAACAAAGAGTCTCGAAAACCTCCCCTCATTCTGGTCAACATGTATGTAACTGCCGGGATTTGTCTCTTTTACCATGCGCTCATACCTAGTCGTGTAAGAAGAAACAAACCAACAAGTTAACATGTTATCCGTGTAGCTTAACAAGCGACCAAAAAAAGCTAACACATTATTGGGGTAACTTAACAAAAGTTAACAAATTATCAGCGTAACTTAACAATGTAACAGAGAAAGTTAACATGTTAGTGGTGAAACTTAACATGTTATCAATGTTATCAATGAACTTAACAAGGAACATGTTAACTATTTGTTTTAACAAGCAAACTTTGAAACTTAACAAGATAATAATAAAGCTCAGTATTTACCATCGTAGTTGATCATACGACTCATATATATCCCCGTAAAGCTTCTACTGTGCTCTCTCTTTCCCCCACCAAATCTTACTGTAATCAATTCTAAGGCCGTAGTTTGTGAGGAACTCCTTTTGCACATCAACAGGTCGGATTTCTGTACGGACCTTCAGGAGTGGTTGTAACTGTGTTGCAATGAATTTACGGGATGCCCTTGGACGACCTGTATTTTGCCCGTACTGCCCACAAGTATGTTCATTAACAAACTTCTTGATCGATAGCCTATTTTCATTCTTAACAGGTGAAGCAAACAACATCCATGGGCACTCGTAAGTTTCTTTATATCGGCAATATACACGGATACGTTTTGGTTCGTTCTTTTTAAACTCATAATCAAACATTTTGGCCAGAGAATAGTATGTCAGCGCCAACCTTAATTCTTCAGCACTTTCAAATTCTTGACCCTCTTCAGTTAATGCATTATGCCACCAACCAGGAATCATTACTGTGTTGTTAATAATGTCATCAGAACGCACTACACTGCTACCACTGGGATTATCAATTGGAATTCTTTCAGAACCATGGTTTGCAGCAGAAGTACTATCAATAAACTTTGGCTTCAGTGTATTCATAATGCTGCACAAATATAATTGGTTTTTCTTAAAATAACGAATAGGAATTGTACTTAAATAATGCAGTACCCTTAAGAGTTAACACATATGCCCTAAAGTTTAACAACCTTCGGTAGAAAGTTAACATATATCAGTTAAAAGCTAACATTTAACCTGAAACAATTCGCTATGTTATCATTTCTCCACATTTTACTCACGCAATTCATAAGTTTTCAAATAAATTAAGTGTAAATATAACTTACATTTCAGGAGGTTGCTTCGGGGTGTTCTCACATCTGGAAACATCTACATCTATATTAGCTCGAATATGGATCTCCAGACACCCGATATTACGGTTGTGCTCCACCATACACTCCATATCATCCTCATTCTCGATCTCAAAACTCAGATCGGGGATCCTTTCAGATTTATAAACCATTGATAGCGCATCATAAGGAACCTTCAACCTCTCAGCCACGTCGAACTTAAACTCAAAAAAGAGGTTGCACAAGTTACCCTTGAGAACACTGCTCTCTCACCCGAGGAAACCATGCAAATAAGGGGGCTCTCCACCATAAATGAAGGGGATTTAAGAGGAGTTATGAAGGGCACTTTAGGACAAGTAGGGGGCTGAAGATCATAAGCCCTAACCGCAAAGATCTGCCCTTTGCACCATAAATACACTCTCTTCAAAGCCGAGTGGGTTAACAGGAGATATAACGGAGGGAGCGCGCCAAAATTTCCCCCCAAAACGGCCATCATCTCGCCTTAAATGCGACGGAGAGGTTTCGCCAGCGATCGGATCTCGTTTTCGAGGCACGGAGTTAAAGGCGGGGGTATTTTAGGGAGGCTGGGTGCAAATACGGGTGAGAGAACTGCTTTAAGGGCTCTGTTACAGTTTTTTGAATATTTAAGGGCTTAGCCACATGGGCCAAAGTACAGGGGGCTGGGCCACATTGTATTTCCAATTTTGGGGCCTTGAAGCAATTTTTCCAAAAAAAAATCAATTTTATTTAGTTTTTCAATAATAACGAACTATAAAATGCCAGTCCTCAATATTACAATAATCAGCTCCTTAGAGATGTTCTTATTTGACTTCAAAAACAAGAATTTTTTGTCTGAAAGTTAAAATAAATAAATAAAAAGCTTTGTTTAAGTAGGGCTGTGATAATACTGTATTAAATAATTTGTTAGTTGGATCACTTAATCCTTCTCATTCATAGGCCTACAATTCTTTTTTCATATTTTCAAAATTAGCCCCTCCAATTAGTCGTTCTCATTCATAGGCCTACTAGTTCTTTGCATATTTTTAAAATTAGTCCCTCCATGAACAGAAGTAGCAATTAGAGAGAATGAACAAGTGTGCATCAAAGAGATGTTAATCCATGTATCATTTTACTTCTGAATTCAATTGTAACAAGTAAACCCCCACCAACTTCCAATCAATCAACAATAAATAAATAAATAATAAATAAAGAAAACACCTAAACCCTCCCAAGATATGCATTGTCGAAAGGCTAAATGACGCTTAAAAACCACAAATTTCCGCCATTTTAGAACTTAATATATCGTAAGTTGCTGTTGTGGTAAATAAATAGTATAGTAGTTTGAAATTGACACGTTAGTAGCCTTAATCATTCAAACATGAAAATTTTATTTAAATGTTCCCATACGACACTAACATGTTAACTTTATAAAAAATGCTACAGACACACCTCCGGCCACACCACCAGTCACAACCCTCACCTGCTACAGTGCAGGGGGCCCCACTTGAAATTTTTTAAAAAAATTTCAAGTGGGGTCCCCTGCACTGGGCTGGTGGTGTGGCCGGAGGTGTGCCTGTAGCATCACTCTAACTTTATAACTTACTAACTGTTGATATTTGTTAAATTTATTATTAAACATATTTCATCTATTTTAAAGTAGAATCAAGACAAGTTTTAAAAAAGAATTCTAGTAGATTTCATATCAAAATTAACAAATATTAATAGATAAAAAGCTCTAAAATTAGCATGTATCATAGAAAAACATTCAGGTGAAATTTTTTACGTTTGCACGGTTGAAGATATTAACATATCAATTTTAAACAACTTGTATTGTTTATTTACCACAAAAAAGGTATTTATTTGCACAGAAAAATTATGGCATTTACTTGTAAAAAACTCATAATATATAAGTGTCAAACTAGAAAAGTTTTACGGCATCTAAGCTTGGTTTGGCAGGAGGGAATGTAAGGAGAAGGGAAAGACAAAAATTAGATTTGCATTTGGTAATGGACTTTTAGAGCGGGAGATAGAGTGAGAGGTGAGGAGGGGAGGGAAGTGACACCACAAAATGAACCAAAATGTTAGATAGAGAAGAATCCCCCCCATATTGGAAGGACACGACACGAGAAAGAAAATGAACTACAAAAGCATGCATCTCTCCTCCCCTCTCCTCCAATCAAACATAACTGCTTAAAGTTATGTTCATCCCTCCACCTCGTTGCACCTCCCCGTCATCTCACTTTCCCTCCTCGAACCCCCTATCGGTAATAAGTGTCATCTAATCCTGTTGAAAACCTAGCCATTCATTTTGCAAAGGACAAAATTTTAAAAACACATTTTAAAAAAAAAATTATTAAGCAAAATCAACTCCCTAAAAAAAATAAGCAAAACCGACCCTTTTCAGAAGAAAATGGTCGGTTTTTTTAGCGAACTGTACAGGACTAATAGTCTCGTGCAATGCACTTTAATTCACCAAAAAAAATTATTAAGCAAAATCAACTCCCTAAAAAAAATAAGCAAAACCGACCCTTTTCAGAAGAAAATGGTCGGTTTTTTTAGCGAACTGTACAGGACTAATAGTCTCGTGCAATGCACTTTAATTCACCAACACATTTTAAAAAAAAAATTATTAAGCAAAATCAACTCCCTAAAAAAAATAAGCAAAACCGACCCTTTTCAGAAGAAAATGGTCGGTTTTTTTAGCGCCACCTCCTTCGCCAGCTCCACACCATCCGCGCCACCATCGCCCACCTCTCCTCCTCCGCCTCCTCCCGCCCGTCATCGCCGAGCAGGAAGCCCCCCATCCCCCC
>NC_033798.1:10274032-10306532 GCF_001876935.1 Asparagus officinalis
GCCCCTCGGCTTTGACCCCGCCGCCGAGTCCCTCCGCCTCCTCTCCTCCAAGTCCCCCCTCGACCTCTCCCTCCCCCTCCGCTAGCAGGGTTAAGAACGGGGAGGAGAAGCACTTTGAGTGAAATGGACGGGACTAGTAGTCCCATCCAATATGGGAAAAAAAATTGCCCCTCGGCTTTGACCCCGCCGCCGAGTCCCTCCGCCTCCTCTCCTCCAAGTCCCCCCTCGACCTCTCCCTCCCCCTCCGCTAGCAGGGTTAAGAACGGGGAGGAGAAGCACTTTGAGTGAAATGGACGGGACTAGTAGTCCCATCCAATATGGGAAAAAAAATTCCATAGCGAAATCGACCCTTTTCCTTTGAAAAGGGTCGATTTTGCTAATTTTTTTTTGCAAACGGTCGTTTTTGCTATTTAATTTTGAAAAAGGGGTGTTCTTAAAAATTTATCCTTTTGCAAAGTACCCCCCAAGTGTAGTCTGTACACAGAAAGAGACAAATAGATAACAAAATGCCAATGAAAGGTCCCCTTCACCCACCCACTTGCACCAAATACAGTAAACGTTACCCACCCCTTTCCTCCCACCCAAAATGGTAACCTCTTCAATCTCCAACCTTAAAAAACCCCCCCTCCTCCCACCTTTTTTCTTATATTCTCGTATTACCTTTTCCCATTTTAGTAACCTACGACCGGGAGGAGCAACCGGCTATAAGCGGTAGCCGCCGGGCCTGAACTGGGATGTGCTAACGTATGATCCACGAGGCGTCTTGAGTATTTTAATGTTTATAATTTGGGCCCCTAATTCATACAGTGTGGATGCCGATTGCTGATGATGGACAGAAACTTTATCAGAATGGAATTTTGTGGGTTTGTTTAATGTTGCTGGGTTGGGTTTGTTTAATGTTTAAATTTGTGGCCTTTTTCTATAGCTGGCGTTGGGACCACGGCCATAGGTGAATGGAGTAAGACACACACCAGAACGAGGGGACAAATCAAATGATACTTGAAGGGGAAAAAAAAAGAGACTATGCCCTATTAATTTTAGGACAATTTTTGAAAACAGACACATTTGCAAATTTATTCCTAAAAAAAAGACCAGTTTCTACTTTATTTTTAAAAAATGATCTAGTTTTAGCCTCAGTTCTAAAACTGGGTCGGTTTTTGGGAAAAATCTTCCCAAACTTTACGGGAGTTGAACTCCCGTTAAGTTTTTTCATAAGGAGTTGAACTCCCGTGAAATTTTGTTTTGAAAAAAACTTCACGGGAGTTCAACTCCCGTGAAATTTAGGAACATTTTTCACAAAAAAACGACTCAGTTTCAGCCTGAGGCTGAAACTGGGTCGTTTTTTGCGAATATTTTCAAAACAGGTCTTTTTTGGGAATATTTTTTCAAATGGGTCTGTTTTAAAATTTTGCCCATTAATTTTATATAGATATACAAATTGTTAGAAATTTCTGTATGTATAAACTGTATATAAGGCAGTACAAACAATAAAAAAAAATCAGTACAAAAAGTTGAAAATTCAATGCAAACGAAGTATTTAAACTGATGTCAGAACTCAGAACATGAGTAAGTTTTTACTTACATCGCCATCTTCTGTAGGGAGGCTCTCCATGATTTTTTTTTTGGGCCCAGATAGTGGCACGTAACAGTAAACTACAATTGTGACGGAGCCAATTCTTGTATCGCATATCCCAGATTATTCAACGAAATGGGAAATTTTGAAACGATTTTGTGAGAATAGCAAACTTTTAACAAAAAAAAAAAATGTTCAATCCCAGCATATAACATTTTTAATTATGTGACACAAGGTTTTGGGAACAATAGGAACATTTTTAGGAATGACGTACTAGTTAACATTCCGCAAGGAAACCCGTGTTCCCTTCTTTGAGAAACAAGCGGTCTCAAAACTCAAACTCTCTCCAAGCACAACACTTAGCTTAAGATGAACAAAATAAAATACTATAGGAATTCTGATTTACTTTGCAGACTAAACTTGTTGGCGTCTGTGGCTAAATCTGTAATAAAAAAGTGAGAACTGAAATGCTGTAATTTAAAAGTTTTTTCAAATTTAGCTGTTGTGCGTTTATGAAACGATGTGCTTAAAACAATATTTGACCTATCCAGTGCAAGGATCCCAATGCCAAATTGTTTTTAGGAACATCAATACAGTACTCTGGTGTGCACCGACGCAGTACTGTTAAAATCTCCTCAATCTATAAGATATTTCGGTCAAGGCAAAGATCTCCACGATCAGTTAAAACCTTTCGCTTCAATTACCTTTTGGTTCAGACAGAGACCACTTCGATCTGTTAATACCTTTCGGTTCAATAACATTTCGGTTCAGGCAAAGATCTTTCGATCTGTAAAAACCTTTCGGTTCAGAGCTATGTTCCTTCGGACACAAACTAAAGCTTTCACGCTTTCAGACTCTGCAGCAGCAACATAACAGCACAAAACACTTGTGTGTTTTTCGTATCTCTTTTTTATCTTTTGTATCCAAGAGCTCCCCAAAAGGCACTATATATAGGTCTCTAAGACCAGCTCAAATGTCACCCACATTTAATTTGATCGTTACAAACATAATAATAATTATGATAATTATATTTGTAACGACAAATAACATAAATGATGTAACTGCTGCATGAAGTAACGTCTGAACGCGAGGGTCGCGTTTCTATGCAACGCGAGGGTCGTTACCAGCCTCGCGTGAACGCGAGGGTCGCGTTCCCTCTCGCGAGCGTGAGGCTCGCCCGCATGCTACGAAGCAGCCTACGTAGCGTCACCTAGCCCTGATGCCTCCGTACGAAGTGTAAAGTGCGTCTTACAAAACGTCACTTAGCGTCTCAGCCCGATTAGCCCAGATCCCTGGCTCATTGGCACACGAGCCCACGACCCACTAGTACTTATGAGAAATTAATTGAATAAAAACAATTCTCGACTTGCCGTTGGCAAGCTTCGAGCACATGACCTTTTGAAACACAAAAACTTTAACTTTCCATTACGGTATTAAGGATTTCTGAAAAATACCAGTAATTAATAAATACATAGTTTGAAAACTTATTTTTTGGAAAGCGGTTTTGACCAAAAAAATTCAACAATCCCCCCACAAGTTTTTAAACTAGTATCGTGTAACGGTGTCGTTATTTCAATCGTTGTGCATAAGGTAGATGTCACAAGGACTTGAATCCCCCTTAGACCAACTGAATAAAGATAGATGCATGGTGTCGCAGAGACTTGAACCAGTACATGTCTAAAATCCAACGATCACATAAGTTCAAACTCATATGTGGTAGTTTTCAGTTTGAACCACACTTGCACTTGCCTTTGCCTTGCACATTTATGGCCCTGTGCATGTCCTGATTTCTGCTAGGACTCTAGGTATTTTTCCACAAGACACTATAGGAGATGTTCAAATCTCCACCCAGACATAGGTGAGTTCTATAGACATGTTTCCTATCAAGCATCCCGCATCCGAGATGCTTTGAACTCATTAAGGCTTAATATCCATCATCTCTCATGATAGGATTCTAGGTGAGTCCTTTAGGCGTGTTTTCTATCTAACACACCGTATTTGAAATGTTTTGGACTCGTTAAGGCTTAACAACCATCCCTTTTACATGATAGGATTATCGGCGAGTCCTTTAACCATGTTACCTATCCAACGGCCTGCATCCGAAATGCTTTGGACTCATTAAGGCTTAACACCCATCCTCTTTACCATGATAGGATTTTACTTGTAAATCTTACTTAACTTTTGAACCAAACATCTCATCATTAGTAGCGTAAGCTTTGAAATAATAACTTGATGTAAATGATAAATATTTGTAAGACTCACAAAACTTTACAAATCTTACTTGACTTTTGAACCAATTATCTTATCATTAGTAGCATAAGATTTAAACTAATAACTTGATGTACATGGTAAGTATTTGTAAGACTCACAAAACGTTGAGACCCATTCCAGCATGTCCTTTCAACTATGTCCTTTTTTAGACCCTTAGTTAAAGGATCAGCCACATTCTCTGAAGACTATACGTCAATCACAGAGATGACTCATTGACAAATGAGTTCTCTCAAATAGTCATGTTTCAGACAAATGGTTCACTTCTTTCCATTGAACATCGACTTTGCGGCCACAGTACTCGCCGCCTGATCATCACAATAGATAGTAATTGCGCCTTGTAATTTTATCAATAGAAGGTCTCGGAGAAAATAATTGAGCCACTCAGCTTCATCTCCTGCAGCACAGAGTGCGAAGAACTCAGATTCCATCGATGACTGTGCAACTTCATCTCCTGCAGCACAGAGTGCGAAGAACTCAGATTCCATCGATGACTGTGCAATCATAGTTTGCTTCTTAGATTAACTCAGATTCCATCGATGACTGTGCAATCATAGTTTGCTTCTTAGATTTCCACGAGACGGCAGCTCCACACATGGTGAAGACAAAATCTCCAGTAGATCTGTACTCATTTGGTTCTGAGTACCAGCTAGCATCTAAATAGCCTTCTATTACAACCGGATATCTAGTGTAAAATAGGTCTAGACCTGTAGTTTCTTTTAAGTATCTCATCAATCTCTGAACAACATCTCAATGAAGCTTTCCAGGATTACTTGTGAACCTACTAAGCATTCCTACATCGAATGCTATGTCTGGTCTTGTGCAGCTCATCGCGTACATAAGACTCCCAATAATCTTTGAGTACCTTAGCTGCTCTACTGGTCTTCCAGTGTTCAGTCGAAGCTTCTTGTTGTAATCATACGGCACTGACAGTTCTGGCAGGTCGTAATAGCTATACTTTCTTAATATGCTCTCGACTAATGAGATTGAGACAATCCAATACCCTCTTCAGAGTATATGATTTTGATTCCGAGATTATGTCCGCAGTTCTAAGGTCCTTCATGCTGAACTGTGCTGAAAGAAATTTCTTAGTAAATATTACTATCTCCAAGTTAACGAAATGCATGAAGCGAATCGGTGAAACGTATAAGTCAGCGAAATGACGAAATGCGCGTAACGGCGGAACAAGACCGAACCGGAAAAGCACCTGGCGGCCGAGTCGCATCAAAACGACTAGGCCAAGGCTAGGTGGCTCGGCCAAGGCCGCGCCCAGAAATACTGAAAACGTATTTTTTGATAGTTTTCTCCGGATTCTTTCGTTCCAGAGCCTCCCCAACTGTTTTGAAGCTATCCCTAAATATGGTTAAGCGGTTATCAACTGAGGATAAGATCAAATCATCAATTCTTATCTGAAAACGCTGCGTCCGAAGCCTATAAATACAAGCTATCTGAAATTTAGGCGAGGTGTTGTCCCTGCGAAGAGTGAATCACAAATTTCAGAGAGGCTAGCAGATCCTGGCGAAGTTCTTCAGCATAAAGAGAAAGAGTTCGAAAGATCTGAGGCTCATTCCACTTTCAAACTTGGTTTTGATCTCGAGAAGACTCGTAATCTCACTTGGTTGAGATTATCACTTCCGCGATTGTTTTCTTTGTGAAGCAGAAGCATTGAATTTTTGTTCTGTCAACCGGATCTGATCCGGGCGATCCACGGACGAACACGTCCCCAGCACAGGTAAAGATCCCACGCAAGCAGCGGGTAATAAACGTCATCTGCGTGTGTTTGAAGAGAGTTGTATTTTTCTTATTTTTATTTTGTAAGAAAGTTATAAAAATACTAATTTTACTTTGAATCTGTAATCGATAAACATGTAATGGATTCAGCAATGAAAACAGCTTTCGACGCAAACAGTTGTCACTGTTAAAGTTTACAACGTATTTATTTGTTCTAGTAAATGGACTACATAATCCAATAGTTCAAAATTTCGCTTAAAGTAGTTCCAAAACAAGGTCCACAAAGACGGTGTCATAATGTAACGTACAAATGAAAACTTTACAAAAACCATTACGTTAGACTATTTTTCTTTTTCTTGATTTAAGAAAATACACAGGAGATGGGGTCCTCGCAACATTACAAGTTTTATCATTGTTTTTGCTGATACGCATGAAAAAGACCTAGGAAAGCAACTGAACCATTATGTTTACCCAGACACTTCCTTTGAGCTCTTGCCTTTTGTCTAACCTGCTTCTGCCTCTATTCTAAAGGCCAGACTTCTCAACACTAAAATCATCAGAACGACGAAAAGTTTTTAGTGCTCACAACGTGTTCCACGCTGATTTGAGAAGCACACAGAAACATAGCTTTAGAATCAGTAAACTATAATTATTTGATAATCACATAACTTCAAGACAGCGACACGCTTATATTTTAGTTATTAAGGTTCTTCTCATAGAGCCGTAGTTTAGTTTACAAAAGATACGGATAAAAAAAATATTAGAAACTTAACCATAGTTTTCTCAAAAAAGGAATAAGAAACTTAAACATAGACCATGTCAGGAAAAAGTATGTGGGAAACTAGCCAATTTGAACATTGATAGTGAAAAGGTAGTGGAGTAAACAAGATACGCTCATGGAGTAAATATGTAATGTTCAATATTAAAGTCAAAACTATCCTCAACCATCAAAGATGATGATGATCAAGACTAAAATAATAGCCTCAGAAATCTCCCCTGTTGAATAACAACTAAAAAATATTATCGATTAATTTTGTATTTTGTAAATCTGCTCATTAAGTGAGAGATGAAGGAACCTCAGCTAACATTCCAAAGGGCAACTGAAGATGGCCAACAGGGAATAGAAAACTAAAAAGAGGCCTGCTCATTAATCTACAATCAAGATAACTGTAAATAATAAGCTGAAGTATAGTACTTTATCAAACTATGTACTTTATCAAACTATTTCCCCAGACCTGATACAAATATGCAAGCTGGAACAAATAAAATAAAATAAAGAGAGGTTCAGAGAGAATATGAACAAAACCAAAAGGAGAAAGTCTAGTTGTCAGGCTCAACAGCTCACAGTACTGATTTAGCATAGTTTTGGTGTACTAAATAATTGTAGTAAGTGTTAGCAAAGGGGATTTACTTTTTGTTTCGCTGTCGGCAGAGGTATACGAGGTTTGTGATTTGGGAGACGTGGGCTCTCTGTGCCCGTTCACGTAATGGTCAAAGGCTGGGCCTCTTTTCTTTTATGCTTTGTGTATCCTGTACTTAGAATTATTTATGTTCAATAATAGCATCTCCCCATGATTATAGCCCCCTTTCAATCTTTTGTGGTGGGGATTCGTCCTATCGACAACTTGTCAAACGAAACCTCTCGCGAAACTTGCCCTCGGGATCTTGTGTTGAAAGAAAACAAGAAGAAATCACAACAAATAAAAAAAATTGCAAGAAAAAAATAGAAGAGAGAACACCAAAATTTTAACGAGGTTCGGCAACTAGCCTACGTCCTCGGGAGCCACACAAAAAATCTCCTTTGAATATTAAAGAAGATTACAAAGCTTGTAAGAGATGATCTCAAACTCCTTGAGATCACTCAAAAAAGAACTCTCTTTTTATTTCTCAAGGCGCGAGATTTTTCTCTGAAAAATCGCCGCTCAAGGAGCTGCAAAAATCCCCGCCAAAAAACGCTATGGAGATCGATCTGGAAAACTCGCGTTTAAGTGGCGGCCAAGGTTCCCTATTTATAGGGAAACCCTAGGTCAAAACAGATTAGAAATCTGTTTTCTGCGAGTTCGCCTGACTGCGAAGCTCACCTGTATGACTTATGTTCGCCTGAACATAGTCAAGCTCGCCTGAACTGCTTCGTCTGCACTTGGAGCTTGCCTGCACTTAGAGTTTCGCCTGAACTTCCTAGTTCGCCTGAACTATCAAGTTCGTCTGAACTTTCAAGTTCGCTCGATTTCTTAACTTAGAGAAATCTTTGCTTTGCATGCTTGTTCTAAGGTTTGGGTCTACACCCGAAACCAACATTTTGCCACTACACAAAATATAGGTTTGGTCAAGCAAATAAGAACATGTTGAAAAAAGGTTGAGCAAGTGCCACTTCTTATTTTTCTCACTATACTACACTACTATGGTAAGCTGCAGCTCTAGTGATTGTGTACAATCTGCGATAACTAAAGCATATACAAAGCAACTCACCCTAAAGGTTTCATATCACATCTAGAGTTCATAGTATACCACTGATACTCTTCATGGTTTGATCCTCACCCCAAACTAAGATTACTCACAATGCCTGAGAGAGACGAGCACGTTTATAATCCTCTTTTCCATGAATATTAAAAAGACAAGTGGGGAACCTATTCAGATGCATTACATGTTCACTTTGTTCTTGCGCATCTTCATATATAGATCCTAGTCGTCAACCTTAGTATCCTTATCACTTTAATACTTTTATCCTGTTTAAGCGGATTACACGGAATTATGCATTTTTGAAATTTTTAATATATATTTAATAATTCATCATATGTTCAAATATATAAAATTCATGACAATAGAAGATATATGAAGAAAAAGACCAACAAATATGCAATTTAACAATCAATAACTAGTTGACTACTTAAAAGTTCAATCCATACAACAAAAGTAACTAGATATTAAAATAAAGGTCGTTAAATTAAACATTTAAACCAAAACAAACATCCATAAAATAAAAACAAAACATCTAGTCTTCCCCATCATCCTCCTAACAAATGTTAGCATCAACTCTTTTCGAATGGAGCCTCAAAATCATCATGATTATCCTCCTGATCAAAATCATGTCCATTAGGACCTTCGTGATTTAGTGACATGATTTCTAACTTTATGCCAAAGGGTAGTAGGTTTTAAAATTTTTAACTGAGCCCACAACAACAAAAAAAAGTACCCACGTAACTCAATTATGCGGGGGCTTAATCAAACCTAACCCGCCTAAGCGGGCGTCTTTTTTTGAGCGCTTAATGCTAATCAAGGATATTGATAGCGGATAGCATCCTGTAACAGTGAGGCGCCGCTAAGACGAAAACTATTAAGGGCTATGGCAGTAAAATAGCGATAAAAAGTGCAAAGTCAAATAGCAATCCAATTTAACTATGTATAAATATTAAAAAATAAAAAAATCTAAAACTTTTACAAATGTATATTTGATGATTTATAGAGATCCTAAAGAGGAGGGAGAGAATTCGGTGAGCTTCGAGTTGGCGGAGGTGGCGGAGAAACAAGAGAGGCAACCAGAGATGGGGTTTTGCTGTTAAGGTGGAGTAGTCAGAGAGGGAGAAGTATTAGTTGAGGCGGAGGGCAGTCAATGAAGGGTTTTGGGGTTTGAGGTGTTGTAATCAAAGAGGGAGAGTAAAGGTTGAGGTAGAATAGTCGGAGAGGGAGAGGAGGAGGAGGGTCATCAACGATGAAGTTGGAGGGAGAGGAGAAGAGGCGACAGAATTGGTGGGAATTGTGGGATTGGTTGTTTTTCTTCGTTTCTTGAGATTGAATCAGAATGGGAAGAGAGAGAAATGAAGCTGAGGGGGGTTTTAGTTAATTATGGGTCAGGTATGGGTTGGGTTTGAGTCGAATATTAAACTGAGAAACCATAATGAAAAGCACTACTACACGCTAAATGGCTATTGCGAGCAAATAGCGCACAAAGCTCTATGGTCCAATGCTTTCGTCGATATCGTTGCGGGTAGTGGGTGCAAACACAATTTGCGGTGCTATTGGGCGCTATTTTCAACAGTGATGACACAAAGCTCTATGGTCCAATTCTTTCGTCGATATTGTTGCAGGTAGTGGGTGCAAACGCAATTTGCGATGCTATTGGGCGCTATTTTCAACAGTGATGCTAATTCTAAGCGGATTTGGTTTGCTTCGGCTTATCGACTGATTAAGTGGCCCTCTAATATTTGTTTTAGAACATTGGCTATTGTTTTAGTTCCCGGAATAAGATAATCATATTGGTATAAAAACTGGGCTCCAAGAATGAAGAAACATGGTATGAAGCCAGTAGCACTACAGAAAGGTGTTGCAGTTGAAAGACAGCACATATCTAACATAAAAAAAAATTAATATTACTTTAGGGATAGTGCTAAAAATTAACAGGAAAAAAAAATGAAATTATAACATCCAGTTGTATATGACCCTCGTTTATAGCTTCCAAAACCAATAAAAAAAATTCATTCTTCTCGATCAATCAGATCAGTATCAACATGATTCAGCAATCAATCAACCAGCAAAAAAGACGAGGGAAGACACATATTTCCTAGTGTCTAATGTGAATCCAATTTCTGCTCAGTGTGGTTAACCAATTAGCTCTGGAAACTGATAGGATCAATATTTAGATGCATGGGCTGGACTTTTGCACCTTGTTTGACCTGCTTACACATACTTGCTAGTGGGAAAACCTCTTGACATGATACAATCTCTTTGGACCTCACTAACCATTCAAAGCCACTTTGTTTTCTTCGTTGATAAAAAACCAAAAAAAACCAACAAATTTGGATAAATGTTATCTTTTTTTCTTATACTAAAAGGATCCTCCTCTGAGTCGACTTGATCATAAGCTTAAAAGTATAATTAAAAAAAAAGAGAGGAACTTCAAAATCTGACGATAGCAGTGTTAGTTTAGGAGGAGGAATAGACCAAGTGGTGGAGATTGTCAGAGTGGGTCAAAAACAGAAAGTAAGTCCGCGAAGGTTTTGGACCAATGCGTTGGAGTTGGAATTTTGAATTGGGGAGTTGGAATTTTGAATTGGAGCTGGATGGTAAACAAGGAAGAGAAGGGGCACACAGCTCAAAGGTGGAGGACATCAAGAAAGGAGAACTGAATCGATTGTGGCCGGCATTTGGGATTGAAGAGAGTTTCTCTGTTGGTCTAGGAGAAGTGTGAAAAGATTGATGGTGGTTTGTGTTTATTCAATATTTTATAGAATTCATGGTAATTTGCTGTGAAAAAGATGCGAATTTTTAAGTCAAAACTAGTCACGGGTCGGTCGACCGAAGTGCATAGGCCGGTCGACCGACAGACTGTGAAATTACAAGGTGAGAAACCCTGTCGCTGGCCGGTCGACCGAACATATATGTCCGGTCGACCAAAAGGTGCACGATTACAGGGTTTAAATTTCTACGTCTGTCCGATCGACCGATCATGTATGTTCAGTCGACCGAATGTATGATGAGTTACAGGATGAGAGTTTGGGCTTCTGGCCGGTCGATCGGATGCTCATGCCCGATCGACCGCGTAGTGGTTTTGGGCCCTGTTCGTTTCCTGACCTGTTTTGAATTCCTATTCGATATAAATAGGAACATGACGTTTTCTAGGGTTAGGTGAGAGATTAAGAGCTGAGATTTGGGCATTGTTTGAACACTTAGAAAGGGAGAATTTGTGAGGGATTTAAAAGTTTTGTTTGAGGGTTATTTTGTGAGATTATTGAGTGATTGTAAAACCTATTTGTACTCTCTCTCTATTAGTGAAATCTTCCCCCTCCTTGCCCCGTGGACGTAGGCACATTGCTGAACCACATAAAATTTAGTGTCTTGCTGTGTGGTGCTTGTGTTCGGTTGTTGATTTGTTCTCCTATCTTGTTCGTGTCCTTCGATTTCGCTGTGCACAACATTAAGGATTTAGTCAAAAATAGCCACATGATAATCACATGACTAAATTGCAGATAGTTTAGTGAAAGGTGGGAGAAAGTATGGGGATTCCCTGAATTTTACAAAGCTCATGATAGTTTACTGATACAGTAGGCAAAATTTACGGTAATTTTATGTAATTTAGCCAATTAAATTAGAAATTTTGTTAGCATTTAGCAGCTAATAAGGCTAGCACAAGTTAATCCATAGATATATTGAAATACATCAACTGAAGCTTTACTTGGTTGCAAAGAGTTGGGTCTCCAATGCAATTTTATGTGCACGCAGTTTCAATTACTGTAAGACCATTGTTTGGCTGGATTCCAACCGACGTAGAATAAGAACTTCATTGGGAAGCCCTGTTGTGTCCGATGCATGATGCACAAGAGTTCTTATCCTCTATTTATTTATTTTTATTTTCAAATATGTTGTAAATTGATGTTACATGACGCATCTGTGCTTCTTATAGTGTAACTTCGCCTATAGGTTTGGAGTCCAATTTTGTTGCTTGTAATTGTTATCCCACAAATAAAACTGCTCACGCTCTCCAGTAAGATGAGTTTCAAACTGTTTTATGCTCAATATAAATTGATGTTACAGAACCTAATTTGTCTTTCCAACCATTAGTATGATATCCATACAGAATGACAGATGGAAAGAAAGAGTTTCAGCGCACTTTGAGCTGCATGGACCTCAAGTGTGATAACCAATAACAATCTGAACATCAACAAGAACGCTAAATTAGTTGGAACAAAGTTCTGGAGACAGCTAAATCAAATTCCTCTTCTTCATTCAGTTCTGCTAAAAGCTCTTAGTTTAGAAACACTTACTTATAGAGTAACTCATACCTTTTGCTTTCTATCTGTTCTTTCCCTTGTCTTAGTTGCTTGATCAGTAGATTCAATACAAGCGTATAAATCCTCCATGACACACCATCCCAACTCAAATGACTTTCCTATGTCATATCTCAGATGAAGAAACCACTAACTTCTCATAAATGCAAATAATTCATATCCTACCTGGTAAAGTTTAACCATCCATCCACGTCAACATTCTCAGTTCAGGACCAATCATAACGCACGAGTACCACACTGCACTTGTGATTTTTTTTCTTTCTATGATTTGCTTGCTGTGTGTGCGTGTATTTGTCCGAGTGTTATACCCTTTTAGTGTGCGCGCGTGCGTGCGCCTGATTCTTATCACTCTGTGTACGTATGACAGAAAGACATAGCATGCAATTAGATGTATGTCTCTCTTGTGGACGCATAGCTAGCTCGGTCTACACGGCTTTGCTATTTATATTTGTCTTTACAGATTTTTTATGCTAGTTTGCATCTCATGTCTGTAACGAATACCAGTAAAGAGGATAGGATGAACCAATGAAATGTTACATGAGATAATTTACATTAAAAGATGATTCTAGCATGGAATAGTTTCTGAATGGTAAAAAAAGACTTGGCTAAATTGTGCATACCAGTCAGAAAAAAGATTTTGTAAAGAGCTTCTATATCTCACAGTAAGCAATACACTGAACTTTGATGAAATATGACACAACTTGCCGAGAATGTCTGTGGCATTGGCATTTAGAGTGGACTCCTGCTCTCAGCGCATCATATGATGATTTTAGCTTACATGTCAAGAATGTTCTGGCCTGTAATTTAACAAATAAGTTTATAAATAATAAAACTGAAAAAATAATACATCAGTATCTGAGCAATCAGCAACAAACTTATATTATTCAAATATTCACCTAGACAGTGAATTGTGCTTATCTCTTGCCCCATGATTTCAATGCCATCATCACTTAATAATGAAATCCCTGATGAACTAACAATAAATGGAAATGCTAAAGGTGGAGAGATCGGAGATTTTGCCACCTTTATAAACCTCTGACCTGCAATTGCATTTCAAAAAGTTAACTAAAAAAAAATCAGCTCCAGAAAATCCACCTTTACAAGTAGAGCTTTTATCTCAAGACTTTGAACATTTCATATAACTGCTAAAAGACCAGCAATGTTTCTTATTGCAAATTCTGCATTTTTGTCGAATACTACAAAAGGTAGTGCAGTCAAGATAAATACGATAATTTGTTTAGTGGTAAAGTTGTGAAGTGTATATCATCAAACTACAAAAAATGATGTCTCCTGCCATTATTATTGTTTGAACTTTGGAATATTTCCTGATTTTGAGCATGCCTACTGTGTTTATGTCATTATGGGGCAGCATATGCATGTGTAAATACTTAGACTACCTGTGTGCATGCATACACTACAGAAGTTTATAGATGACACATGCAAGACAGCCACCCCTTTTCTCACGTATGGATTGCTACATATGTATGTTTGCATGTGTAGATGACATATTTCTGAGAGATTCAGACCCCCATAAATTGGTAACAGATCAACTAACCTGAATGAGCCTCAAAGACAAGACGAATGGTAACAGCGTGCGCCCATTGGATCCCCAGAGCAGCAGTTAAATGAGATTCAAGCCTCTCGGAGATTCTGAAATCTGAATTCTGTCCTGTACATGATTTAAAATGAAAGTTTCAAGTACACGAGCGGTCAAAAAGGCTTGCCCACATGCACATACAAATTTCATAGTCACACCTTGGAATGAATAGTGAAAGGATCCATCACCGCTTTGACTCCGTACTTGATTGGTCACAACAATAGGAATTCGTGAAAATTCAGCAAGTGACCTACAAAGGCTTTGATTTATGAGGAAAGTTGCCTAAATGAAAGGCATAAATTGCTAATTTTAGAGCCTTTATACACAAACAGACATACAAGAAAAGAAAGGGTATAAAACCTCTCACTTGAGAAACGGAAGAGGCAATCTTAATGAACTTTGCCTAGAAGTCCCCATAGATCTTTCATTTTCCCTGAAATATAAGGACAAGAGAAAATTACATCTCTTGTTTCCAAAAAGATATAGACAGATCACATAACAAGCATTGAAAAGTATCAAATAAATATTGATTTTTTAACATAAAAAGGAGAAGGGGCCGACAATAACATGAATGTCAATATGTGAATTGCAGCAAGGAAAAAAACTTGCTAAAGGCTGTTGTTTATGCATAAGCATTTGAAAGAATAACACCTCATAAGGACAAATTCAGATGTATAAATAACTGTTAATGGTGGTGGCGTCTTTATACCTTTCTTCCTGCCCACAGCAGCATTAAGTTTTAAACATAGCTCAAAGTATTGTTTTGAATTAGTGGTTGACCATCAAACTATTGTGCAACTACATTGTAATAAGAAATAAATTAATATAAAAAGCAAAATGATCATACTAGCTCATGTTATTTAATTTTTTGTTCAAGTAAATTACATAATGCATGAGAAGTTCAAATATATGTTGCATTAGTTAACAATACAATTATTAGCCTTTTCTCTCTACAAAGTCAAGTTTCATCTGAGGTTCCTGCGGAATTGCATAATCTGTATTATATGTAGCCTGATATGGATTAATGATAATTATAGTAAGGAAGCATTAACAAAATGAAGCTTATAAACTTTACAATGCAATACGTGGATGTGTCTGTGCATGCTTTTACTGCACTGTGCGTATTAACCAGCGGGGAGGGGATGCGAAGTGTGATGGATGCTGAACTTCCTCTCATCCCACCTTTTTCATATAAAAAACAAGTACTAATAAACATTTTCTTCTTAACATGTCAGCCATCTGCTTTCCATATTGACATTTTACAGTGCACAGAAGTCAAACTTCAAACCAAATACAAAAACACAATCGCTATTTACAAGCATTCCAAATCCTTCAACACCATTAAATTCTATGAGGGTTTCATCTTGTACAGTGGGGAGAGAATCATCAGCATATCCTTGATAATGAAATACAAGGCACCGGCCTTTTATCCTGGTCACAAATTCTTGATGACTCTTTTGACAATGGGTTGAGAAGGTAAAGGAAAAAACTAAATCTGCAAGAACAAGTTTTGGTGGATAAACTCTTGGTTTCCTTCATGCTTATCTACTAAGAAAATAAGATAGTCAATCATACAATAGCAGAACTTTCCGCATGGATGGCTATATTGGAAGATTAATAGGGTGGAAAACATAGTTAAAGTAACCTCAATGAGAGAAAGATGTAAAAATTCCCTCACCCTGTAAGAAGAGCAAGAGCAGCCATGCTATCAATAACTAGCAACTTAACTTCGTGCTGGAGAAGCTTCAGTTTCATCTGATGTAAGCTGAAGAAAGACTATAAATTATGATTCTTCTATTTTCACAAACAGATAAAAGTAAATAGGCTTGTAAATTACATAGGGCATACATGACAAATTGTCAGTTTTTGTATAACTGGAATGCAAAGAATCAATAGTAAATTGTGACAATCGTAGACTAAAGTAATGCCGGTTTAATGCATCATGGTGATATTTCTCATTCTAGTGATCAACTCTGTAACAGCTTAACGTCAGGTTTATCTGCATATCTTTATTGATAAGCTACTGTTTCAATATCCAACCTGGATATAAGATAGATGTCCCACATGTACAACTATTTGAAGCATACGAGGGCTCATATTCCACCTTTGGTTAATCATGTCTCAGCAATCATTACTATAGAGATAAGAACAGCCATAGGCATAAATATAAAGGCAAATTTATGTTGTTGAGAGTGTTGTTTACTCATTTGTTGTTTAGTCCCACATCGGTTAGGGACAAACTCTTTTGTTTAGCTAAACACTATAAATAACATCCAAGAGAGCTAATAAGAGCTCTCAAGGGTTTCCACTACAACATAGTATATATAGGCTGATGTAGAGCTAATTCAGGCCACCTTGGCCGGGTCAAAGTCCTGCTCATACAAGCCATTCCACTCACGTCCAGTGCCAGTTGTCTTATTCGTCCCAATTGCCTAAAAAATAGTGCGTAGGAAAAAATATTACCGTACAATTTAGTGCTTTAGTAATCCTACTGACTGATAAAGATTAAATGGAAAACGGAGAATATATAACACAGATGAAAGTGGAATAGTATTAATATTGGTAGATCCGATACCTTTCACAGGTGTAATGGATCCATCAGCTAATATTACCGAAGAAAAGAAGGTGGTAGGTACACAGGATTATATCTCGGTTCTCGAGATTTTGTCAGAAACTCTATCTAACCCAGTTGGACGGCAGCAATGAAAGAAGAGATGACTGCCTCAGAACAGAATGATATTTGGGATCTCGTTTCACTACCACCAAAAAAGAAAGCGCTTGGTTGCAAATAGGTTTATATTGTCAAAGTAAATCCAGATGGCTCACTAGCTCGCCTCAAAGCTCGACTAGTTGCAAAGGGATATTCACATATCAGATCTAGGGCCTTAATTATATTGATACCTTCTCTCCTCTAGCTAAGATGATAGTTGTCCACATTCTTATTTCGTTTGCCACTCGCTATCACTGGTCATTACATCAATTGGATGTTAAGAATGCATTCCTTAATAGCATTCTTGATGATGATGCTTACATGGAGTAAACACCAAGTTTTGTTGCTCAGGGGGAGTGTGGCAAGGTTTGCAGATTAAAAAAACCGTCTACAGTTTGAAGCAATCTCTGAGGGTTTGGTTTGAACATTTTGCAGCAGTTATCTAAACCTTTGAATCTTCATCGAGCTAAAAAAGAACACTCAGTTTTTTGAAAATTTCATGGTGGGAATCAAATTCTTTTAGTTGTATATATTGTCAATATTGTGATAACTAGCGATGATGCACAGGACATTAGTCATTTAAAGAAGTATCTACAACAATAATTTCAAACCAAGGATCTTGGATCCTTAAAGTATTTTTTGGGTATCTAGGTGGCTAAATCGAAGAAGGAAAATTCTTTTATCTCAAAGAAAATATGTTCTTGATATGATGCTAAATGTTAGGATGTCAGAATGTAAGAACATCGAGTCACCTATGGATGACAATATCCAACTACCACCAAATCAGGTTGAGTTAGTGGAGGATACTGAAGAATACAAACGACTTGTAGGGAAGCTGAACTACCTAACAGTCACAAGATCAAATATTGCATTTTCTATTAGTGTAGTTAGCATGATTTTAAATATCGACCGATAATCCGATATTATCGTCGAGTTATCGGATTTGGGAGCTTTCCGCTAGGATAAGTAGGATTTGTAATCGGTTATCGTTTTTGGGGTTTATCGACGAGTTATCGGCGATAAAGGCACTTATCGGCCGATAAGGAGGCTCTAAATATTGGCTTTATCGGTCGATAAGTAGGATTTGGGAGCTTTTGGTTTCTTTTGGATTTGCTTTTTGAATGTTTACAAATTATGAACTGTTTGTTGCTTTTGGAACTTGGCTGATTGGTGATTAGCTTATGTTTGTTTATAGATATTGATAATGGCTCATAACTACTAAACATCAACTTAGTAAGTTAGTTTATGAATCTCATGATTAAACAATAATTATGTAGATGCCTAGATGGTTCTTCATTATTAATGTTATCTTATTATTTGCTTGTTTATTATTCCATTTTGACTAACATTATATTTTTTCAAACTTATGTTTGTTTATTATTTGCTAGTATATCACTCCGATAAATACTACTTATTCCCGATATATCTCCGATTTTCGCTATCCGATAAGGATTTTGACAGTCTGGTAAATTCCTGATAACCGATATTTAAAACCTTGGTAGTTAGTCAGTTTCTCTCAGCACCTAGAAAGCCTCATATGAAAGTTGTGAAGAGGATTCTTAGGCATTTTAAGGAAACTCTAGGAAAAGGAGTACTCTATTCAAATTGCAATCATACGAGAGTTGCAGGATTCTCAGACATAGATTGAGCAAGATCCTCGGGTGATAGATACTGGGTATTGTGTATTTGTTGGAGGAAATATAATATCATGGAAGAGTAAGAAACCGAGTTGCAAGCTGATCTAGTTTAGAGACATATTAATAGAGATTAGTTATTCTCTGAAGGGTCACATGAGCTCGTATGGAGACAACAAGACCACCATTCATATATCTGAGAATCTAGTGTTTCATGAGAGGACAAAATATAAAGAGATTGATTGCCAATTAATTCGTGAGAAGATAGAGAAGGGAATCATTAGAACCAAGCACATACCATCAGAACATCAACTTGTAGACGTTCTTACAAAAGCTCTTGGGAGAGCATGAGTGAATTTTATTTGTAACAACCTTGGCATGTACGACAAGAATGCTCAGCTTGAGGGGGGGTGTTGAGAGAGTTGTTTACTCATTTATTGTTTAGTCCCACATCGGTTAGGGACAAACTCATTCATTTATTTAAACACTATAAATAACATCCAAGAGAGCTAATAAGAGCTCTCAAGGGCTTCTTCCACAACATATGTGAAGCTAGCTTTCCAAAGATTACAAAAACAACTTACAGGACCAGACAAGTACGTATCTAGAGGAAAATGTTTACAAAGAGAACTTTTACAAATGGAATATCTGTCTAACGTAATTCATAATCAAGATCTGGCTATACTGCTCTTGATATGCAATTTCTGTTCATTGCTTCTTACTGATTTTGGAGCCACAGTATTCCAACCGCACATGTCTAATTTACAACAAAAAGAGTCATAAATGATTGTTTCAGATGAAATTATTATTGCTCCCTTAGTCCTTACAGCTTGGTTCTAAGACATAATGAGAAGGTACAAGTGTCCCAAAAGAAACATCTAGATGATACAATCTGTAGTTAGGTGGTGTACCTAACAACTCATGGAATGGGAAGCTGTAGAAGAACAATATTGGCATTATATGTCAGCAATAATAAGGCTACTCCAATACTACTAAGGGGAGAGTCGAAGGGTGTTTCTCTACATGTGTTGTTAATGCCAAAAATGCTATAACTAGGAAATACTGCTGCTTTATAGCTGTTTTTACATGACGTTCCTTCCAGAATATGTTAAAAACCTAAAGAAAAGTCCAGTGTCATAACTCTGCATGCTAATATGGCTCTCTCGTACCTATGTCGCAGATCAGTCTGTAAAAATCAAGAATAAGAAATTAAGCAGAATTACCTAACAGTTTGTCAATTTTAAACAACCATAAGCAAAGAAGGTCCAGAAACACACCTTTCGGTGAATTCAGAAAGGGATGTTGGTCGTAGAACTACTATTCTACCAGCCATCTGCAAAATCAAAGGTCAATTGAAACCTCCCAAACAATGTTGGACTTCCAAGGCGAATATCTTGGCATTGGAAACAAATAAAGCTACATATGTAACCCTACTGACTCATAACTTAAAATATTTGATTTACTTCAATAATTACAGTTCAAATAAATTGTTGGAATAAAATGCAGACAAAGAGAACCTTAACTTCTTAAGCTTCCGTGACATGTACCATGTCCTCTGAGAGCCAAACAAGACAATTCATGGTTCCGGGATTATTTATAGTGTTAATGGTATGGAGGCCATGCTATTTAATTTAAGATAATAATAAATATCAAAAAAGAATAAACACAAAAAAAGGCTATAAGAGGATTCACATTTCCCCATAGGTTTTCCACGTTATTTTTATTTTACTTCTTTTGGTGGCTGACGGGAAGGGGGACTGTTGAAATCAAATCAGTTGGTTAAAGAGTTTAACTACTATTAAGAAGACATGGTAATTGCTGTAGTGTATACAGTTTCCTTTTTTGTTATAAGAAGACGAGTACATAACATAAGTGAAAATAGATTATCACAACCTCTTGTGCCATGCCTTCTGACCGAAATATCTGAGGAAAACTGTTTTCTCCAATCTCTATCATCCTATCAAGAGCTTAATATCCATTAGAGTTGAAAATGCCAAATGCAATTTAAGGAACAGAACAAATAAATGTCGCTACTACCTGCGCGAACTAAATTTTGATTCTGTGTCAATGTATATAACACGGCCATTCAAACCTCCATAACTAGCAGGCAAGGCTGCTAGCAGTGAGAGCTTTAGACAAAACTACAATATGAACCAAAAAAATTCATGTAAAGTTGATTACCATTAAAATAATAAAAGCAGCAACAAAAAATTGGGTGATACATAGGATAAAGAAAGGTGTAAGATGATTCATAAGCTATGGCTAGACCACTCATCAAGCAAGAAGAATGTGAATAGTTTTTTGAACTACTTCAACAGAGAGATAAACCATATATACATATTGAAGTGCTCCAGGGGATCCTTAAGAGTTGCAAGTCACTAAACTTTTCCTTTCCTTTGAGATATATTTTACTCTTTATATTAGCATAAACCAGCCATGCACACATTAGCTATATGTAGTACAAGCTAAGCCTTGGGTTCAAATATATCTTTATCAGATTGAGATAGTTTCCCTTCAGGTGTTATTTTACGATTAAGGATGTTCATTCTAAGTCATGGATCACAAGCCATCCAACATTTTTTGGTAAGAGCGCATTGTACACCTGGAGCACTACTAGGATGATTTTAATAATTATACATGTACTTTTGTATGCATGTAAAGAGAAGGAGCTGCCAGCTCACGGGATTGATGCGCTGCAGGGGTTTATTTGAAAAAAGCCTATTTTTTCGTTCAGCATGCCATCAATCCCATTTATTCAAATCCCCAAATCTCAGCCCACCCCCCAAATCTCATGAGAGATCCCGTCCCCAATTCTCCGGTGATCCCACGAGACCCCAGCCCCCTTCTCCGGCCGCGAGCCCCAAACCCAGCCCCCCTTCTACTCACGGCGCGATCCGAGCTCTCTCCGCCCCCCCTTCCTCCTACGCGAGCCCCAAAATCGCGCGGCCTTCCCCAAATCTCCGACCATCTCGACTCTCTCCGCCCCCTTCCTCCGACGCAGCCCTGACGTCCGCATGGACACGCCCACGCCGCCGCCGCGACACCGATTCCGTCACGATCGAGGTTCGTCTGCCCCCTTCCTCAGCCCCCTTCCTCAGGTTTATTATGAGGTCATTTACTTTGTTTTACACCACTAATTAATTTGATGGCTTAGCTAGATTAGGTATTTGTTTGTGTTTGGAGATGGTCTAAAATTATGGACACTGTGAATGACATTTTTCCATCTTTTTCTGTATTATCTAAGATGGTATACGCTAAACACAAAACGCAATAGAGATATCTAAAATTTGATCTTGCATATTAATTGGATTTCTCTTGGTTTTGTTAAAAATAAAAAAAAAGTTTCTAGTTACACGTTAGTCTGCTGATAATTGTAGGCATTCTGTATGTGAAGGATCGCTTCTCTATAACTATTACTTGTTCTTATGAATGAGACTTTAGAGAGCACTAATACGTTTTCAGATTCAGCATCATTACTGTTACTAGTTAGATGAGAAGGATATTAGTTTTAACTATAAAAATATCATTTTAGACTTAGTTCCAACGTAAATAACACTATTACTCCCAGTTAATATAAATCAAATATAATTAACAAGTCCGATTTAGTTGTTCTCTGTTAGTTTAGCATTGATCATCAGCAGATCTCTTCGTTTTGTCAAATCAATTTCTGTACAAGTATATTAATAGATGGACAGAGAAAATGTTTGTTGGTTATTTGCAATCAAAATTGTGACTGGAAGGTAAATGAGCATGGGTGAGGAAAAGCTCGGGCATGATAGGCTTGAATAAGTGAGGGCATTCATAGTTCAATTTGACAGGTGGACGTGTTTTTTGAAATTGGCTTTACAGGCTTCATGCTGTTAACAACATGTACCTTTCGATAGCGGCTGCTCCCAAACAGCCCGCGCGCCCGGGCCGGGCCGGTTCTGTTAGCTGCCCGAGCCGGCGCCTTGGCCCGCGCTCCGGATTTATTTTTTTTTTCTTTTTTCTTTTTTTTTTATGTATTATATTATATATGAATTAATATATATAATATGTATAGATAATGCTGATATATAATATTATTTTTTATAGTGTATAATATAATGTATATCTATAATATTATGCTATATATACATAGTTTCTATATATATAAATGTCATATGTGTATATATATACTCTCTCTTTTAGTATATAAGGATATATAAGCTAATTACTCTCTTATATAAGATATATATGTTATTAAGTATATATAAGAATACTTTCTGCTTATATAAGTTATTTATATAAGAATACTCGTGGCTTATATATGTATTAATGTATGCATTGTGATGTAGATATATACTCTCTTTAGTATATATTTTATATAATAAGTATTACTCTCTCTGATAATGTGATACTCTTCTCTAATATAATATATTTCTATATATGTATAATATGTGCTATGGTGTGTGTTATACATTATTCTTTCTTAGTATATAAGTATATATATAAGTATTACTCCTGCTTTATAGTATATATATGTATAAGTATATAAAGTATTACTTTCTCTTTATAAGTATTATATATATATAAGAGAATACTCTCTATCATATATGTATAATGTATGTATGTATGTATATCTAAGTATAACTTCTCTCTTACGATATTAAAGTATATATAACTTATACACTCTCTTATATATATGCTATATATGGATCTGTGTGTGTGTAAATTATATATATATATATATATATATATATATATATATATATAATATATACTAATATACTCTCTCTCTTAGTATATATGTATATATAGCTATATCTCTCTTATATGATGCTATACTTCACTTTATTATAAGTATACTCTTTTATATATATGTGTGTGCATACTCTCTCTCTTAGTATATAAGGTATATAATAAGATAGTATATTACAAACGGTGTACTCTTCGCCCATATGGCCCAACGGGCAACGGCTACTTATATGCGTCTCTCTCTCTCTCAAGTTATAACTTATAAATATATACAATATATTTACATATAATATATGTATATATAATATATAGTTACATAATAATTTAGAAGTATATACTAATACATAATTATATAAAATATAATAATATTAAACTAAATTTTAGCATTTTTTTATCAAAAAAGAAAAGAAAAGAAACTTAAAAAAACCTAGTTGGGATGTACTTATCTATTGTGATGCGATGAATTCCAAAATAAATTTATACTTATAATTTGTAAATGATTTATTAATTATTAATAAAGAATTTATTTTTATAATTTTTTATTTGTAATTTATGTCATTTTAAGTGATTAATAAAATTATTATTTTATTATTATTTTTTTGTCTTTTTTATAATTTAAAACTTAAATAAAATTTAAAAATTTGATTAAAAAAATTTTAAAAAAAAAGAAAAAAACCCGGGCCGGCCCGGAACCCGGCCCGGGGTACCCGGGTCCGGGTCCGGGCTCCGGTTTTTCCCGGCCCGGGCATGGATTTCCGGGCCGGGCCGGGCCGGGCCGGCCCGAATGGACAGGCCTACCTTTCGACTATCATTTGTGAGAATCATATGTGATAAGGGAAAAAGTTGAACCTCACTTTCTCAGCAGTGGTTTAAGGCAAGTGGTTTTCCAATGGTAATAGTGGATGAGGCAAGAAAGTATGCTCAATATCTTTTCCTTTATTCATCTTTAATCTCATATATATTTCAACCAGCTAATAATTTGTTATGAGAGTGAAAGACAATAGATAAGAGGTAACTTCCTAACATGTATGTATCTGCTACCGCACTTATAATTTACTGATAATTTCTTTTTAAAGCACAAAATTTTAGGTGGTCCATGGCAAGAAAGAGTTTTTATATTGTGAAGAGAGGTCGACGATGTGGCATTTTTGATAATTGGGAGGAATGCAAAAAGCAAGTTGATAAATTCCCAAATGCCACATATAAAGGGCATGCAACGTACGAAAAGGCTTTGGTTGAATGGGATAAGCACATCATCGCTCGTGGCTCGTGATTCAGCATCCAACTTTATTGTGTATCTTTGTAGTATGTATAGTATGCAAAAATTATGTGATTGTGAGAACTTGATTGGATATTCAATCTATTGTGTATCTTTGTAAGTTGTTGATTGTGAGAACTTGATTGAATATTCAATCTATTGCAAAAATTATGTGATTGTGAGAAGTCATTCATCAATTCAGATGTCTCTTTATGTAAGTTGTTGACATAGTGCGAGCTGATGCCATTTTATGTTAGTCGCAGCCCCAGCCAACCTTTCTTGACCTTTGAGAAAAAGCAGCCCCATTTTTTGACGTTTGAGAAATCGGTGGCCGGTTTCTTTGAAAATGAGAAAAAGGATGTGGGTCCCACAATTATTTATTATTAGTGGTGGGTCCCACTAATAATATTTTATTTGTGCATAGTATTTCCCAAACACTATAAATAGGACCCTAAACTCTTAAGAAAATCTCATCCCAGAAACAACTCCTCTCATAGAAGAGTAAGAGAGAAAACACAGAGAAAGATTGTGAGAGTTCTTAGAGTGTATCTGATCAAGAGAAGGTGTTCTCTTTGATCTATTCTTTTGGGATATAAAAGAATTTGGCGTCGTCGTTGCACCGTGGAGTAGCTCCGAAGGAGTGAACCACGTATATCTGTGAGTACTCTGGTTGATCTTGTGCCTTTATTTTGTGTATTACGTCTCCGTTAGAGGCGTTCTTATTGGGGTGTATCCTAACAACTGGTATCAGAGCCTGACTTAGAGTATATATATCTGCTTATCGTATGCTCTGTGGCTGCCACGAAAAGTGGATCCTCCACATCAGAAAATAAGTTAGATTAATATTTACTCTTTTAAGGCATTTGATACTATTCACGTGTACGGTACTATTCACGAATACGGTACTATTCACGAATACGGTACTGTTCACAAATACGAAAAAAACGTAATCTTTCACTATGGAATCTACAGTTGAAGACAATAGGCTTCGAATTGAGAAGTTCGGCGGCCAAAATTTCAGGTATTGAATGATGCAAATAGAAGACTATTTGTACCAGAATCTCTTCCTACCCCTTCAAGAAGAGACGGGGAAACCTGAGAAGATGGACGACGATAAGTGGAAGGTGCTCGATCGTAAAGCACTTGCCACAATCAGGCTCAACCTTCACCAGCATGTGACTTACAACATCTCGCATGCGACCACCACTAAGGAGTTGATGGAGGCCTTGGAGGCACTGTATGAGAAGCCGTCTGCTTCAAATAAGGTGTACCTGATGAAGAAGCTGTTCAACTTAAAGATGCAGCAAGGAGCTCGTGTGGCAGACTTCTTGAACGAATTTCAGGTTGTGGTGCAACAGCTTACTGCAGTAAATCTCAAGTTCGACAATGAGATCCTAGCTCTTCTGCTACTTTCTTGTCTACCAGATTCATAGGAGAATATGGTGATGACGGTGAGCAACGCCAATGGCAATGACAAGATGAAACTCGACATGGTGATTGGAGCAATTCTGGATGAAGAATCTCGCCGCAAAGTCTCAGGAGCTGAGGCCTCTAGCAGTGAGAGTGCTCTGCATATCGAGGCACGAGGGCGTGCGCAGAAGAAGGGTGGAGGACGACGAGGCCAATCAAAATCCAGAGAAAAGTCTAAAGGACCGAACCCGAATGGTTACGGTGAAGGGAAGTGCTTCAGGTGTGGAAAGAAGGGCCACTTTGCACGGGACTACAGAGTTACCGTTTCAGCATCAGCAGGGGATGATCGGGCTGACGGTGCAGCCAATCTCATGCACGAGACGGATTCGGATGCACTTCTCCTATCCCTAGAAGAAAAAAGCGATGTGTAGGTCATCGACTCTGGCGCATCTTTTCATGCAACCTCACAACAAAAGCTGCTTTCATCGTTCGTGAAGGACTTGGGGACAGTTTATCGTGACGACGATCAACCTTGTAAGGTTTTCGGGAAGGAAAATTGTACCATCAAGATGGAGGGCGGGACCACCTTGACGATGAACGACGTTCGTCATGTACCGGATCTCAGGCGAAATCTTATATCAGTCGGGCAACTGACTGACTCCGGTTACAGAGTATCCTTCGAGCAGAGAAGCTGGAAGGTGTCCAAGGGTGCCCTGGTGGTGGCACACGACAAACGCGAAGGGTCTCTCTACATCGCCAACGGGAAAATCGACCACTTGCTTGCCGCAGGACAAGCATCATCATCATCATCCGTCGACTGCATGACTTGGCATCGACGACTTGGCCATATGAACGAGAAGGGGATGCAGATTATGGCCGCGGGAGAGAGGCTTCCGGGTCTGAACAAGATCGATCTGACTTTCTGTGAGGACTGCATCCTAAGCAAACAAAAGAAGGTGAGCTTCAGCAAGATCGGACCGGCTCTAAAACTGTAGAAATTAAAGTTGGTGCACACCGACGTGTGGGGATCTGCGCAAGTCTCATCTATTGATAACTCTCTTTATTTTGTCACTTTTATTGATGATGCTACTAGAAAGTTATGGGTGTTCTTCTTGAAGCACAAGTCAGATGTTTTCATCATCTTCAAGAAGTGGCTTGCCTGTGTGGAGAATGAAACAGGCAATAAGCTGAAGTGCCTAAAATCCGATAATGGAGGCGAGTATTGCAGCCAGGAGTTCGAGAACTTCTGCTCGTCCCGTGGGATTCGAAGACTGAAGACCGTCCCAGGCACACCTCAGCACAACGGAGTGGCGGAGCGCATGAATCGTACTATCTTAGAGCGCGCCAGAAGCATGAGGATCCACTCCGGATTGCCCAAGAGCTTTTGGGCCGAAGCTGTCAATACTGCTACATACTTAATCAACCGCGGGCCATCCGCGGCTCTCAGTTATGGGATATCTGAAGAGGCTTGGATCGGAAAGAAGCTGAAGCTAGAGCACTTACGAGTATTTGGTTGTGACGCTTATGTCATGACCAATCCTGCAGACCGGTCAAAGCTTGATCCAAAGTCAAAGAAGCTCTCTTTCATCGGCTATGGGGGAGATGAATATGGGTACCGTTTCTGGGATCACGATGCGCACAAGGTGGTGCGTAGTCGTGACGTCGTGTTTTATGAGAATGCGGTGTACAAGACCAAAGAGGTGAGTGGGAGTCAACTATCTCCCCCTCTTTTCCAGATATTACTGACAGTGAGGACGGCGGTGAGATACCAATCAGCATAGAAGACGGAGACTAAGAGAACGTGCGGGATGCACAACAGCAGGATCCAGCAGAGCTGCCGATCGCAATTCGCAAAGCTCCAAGAAATCCAAGGGTGCCAGAGAGGTACATTTCCACCATGAATTATCTTCTCCTGACTGACAGTGGTGAGCCAAAGAGCTATGAGGAGGTACAGCAGACCGACAAAGCTCGGAGCGAGTGGAAGTCTGCCATGGAGGAAGAAATGAAGTCCTTGATGAAGAATGGGACTTGGGAGCTCGTAAAGCTTCCAAGAGGGAGAAAAGCTCTTCACAATCGATGGATTTATCGGGTCAAGGATGAAGCTGATGGAAGGAGACGCTACAAGGCGAGGCTTGTAGTGAAGGGCTATGAGCAGAAAGCAGGGATAGACTATTCTGACGTTTTTGCTCCCGTTGTCAAGTTGACCACGATCCGAACTGTGCTGAGCATTGTGGCAATTCGAGATCTCCATCTAGAGCAGATGGATGTGAAGACGACATTCCTTCATGGAGATTTGAAGGAAGAGATCTATATGCATCAACCAATGGGCTTCGAGGAACGAGACAGGGAGGGGCTTGTGTGTCGTCTGCGCAAGAGCTTGTATGGCCTGAAGCAAGCTCCGCGACAATGGTACATGAAGTTCGAGAACTTTATGGAGGAGAACGGTTTTCTCAAATGCGACACAGACCACTGCTGCTTTATTAAGAGATATGACGAATCCTATGTAATACTCTTGATTTATGTTGATGACATGTTAATTGTAGGACCCGACTTGGCCCGCATTGAGGAACTCAAGGGGCGTCTCTCCGAGTGCTTCGAGATGAAGGATCTGGGACCAACAAATCAGATTCTTGGGATGAGGATCATCAGAGACAGATCAGCACGGAGGCTGAGGTTGTCTCAGAAGTCCTATATTGAGAAGATTCTTGAAAAGTTTGGCATGGAGAAAGCTAAACCAGTGGGCTCGCCGTTTGCAAGCCATTTCAAGCTATCGAAGACCCAAGCACCAGAGACTGCTGAAGAGCATGAGTTCATGGCCAACATACCATACGCATCTGCCGTCGGGAGTTTGATGTATGTGATTATGTGCACGAGCCCAGATATTGCACAAGGAGTGGGAGTTGTGAGCCGCTTCATGAGCAATCCAGGGAAACAACACTAGGGTGCAGTCAAGTGGCTTCTACGCTACTTGAGAAACTCGTTCGACCGTTGTCTTGAGTATGACGGGGTAGATTTGCAGCTAGAAGGTTTTTGTGATGCAGACTACGCAGGTGACATAGACTCAAGAAGGAGCACGAGCGGCTACATCTTCATCTTGGGTGGTGGAGCGATAAGCTGGAGATCCAAGTTACAGGATATTGTGGCTTTGTCAACAACCGAAGCCGAGTATGTATCTGCAGCAGAGGCAGCAAAGGAGTTACTATGGTTGAAGGCTTTTCTTCTCGAGCTTGGAGTAAGCTTTGAGAAATACTTCATCCACTGCGACAGTCATAGTGCCATTCACTTGTCAGAGAACGACGCATTCCATGCTCGGACCAAGCATGTTGACGTGAAGCACCATGCCATACGGAGATGGTAAAGCAGGAACGAGTTCAAGCTTGTGAAGATTGATACGAGGTACAATTCAGCCGATATGCTGACCAAGCCAGTTTCGCTCGAGAAGGTGAGGCTGTGTGCAGTCTCATATGGCCTCCGTTAAAAATGTCGAGGGCCGTGCAAGACGCTAAGATACAAAACATCCGGATGATGCAACTAGGGCTGGCAATGGTACACAATTCCATTCCAACCAATTCATGTACCAACCGTACCAAATATGTTGGTACATTCATTTTATGACACAATTGGTGGCTTGCAAATGAACATTAACTAGCATACATGCAGTTTTCGTTTGATTAATTAGGTTCAAGTTATTTTGCTGCTTTATATGGTTTTTTCCCTAATCATCTAATATGATTTCTCACTTCAATATAATGTACAGTGTCATGGAACTAGTTGATGCTGGTGTCCCCTTACCTACCTTAGCACCGATCAAACAGACTATAACTCAAGTTGAAGGCGTGAAGGTATATCTTAACTCCTATCAAGAACTTGGTTGCCCATTGTCTCTTAAAATCATACCTCTATTACATGCATTACTAGTTTTTGTTACCTTTTTGATAATATGATATTGCCTGTAATTCCTTTTTGCTTAAGCAAATTATTGTCGAATCAATGACTGGTTAGTTTCTTTGAGACTTAATTATATGTGTTTCTATAATGATGGTGTATTGCAATACTGCTAATGACTGGTTAGTGGTTGCCTATGGTTATTAGCAATTCCCAGAGCTCATCATACATCACACATTACCAACCATGGCAGGAAACCAGAAAAGCTGTTGGATGCGCTAGAAAAGGCGAGGAGCGAACTCGTTGAAGCAGTGAATCGAAAGACAGCAACATGAAAATATAATTGTAAGAAACTTGGTATAAGCTCATATATGTATGAAAGATCTTAGAGCTTCTACAGACTGACTAGCAAAAGACATACTTGGTAGAAACCCAATACCAACCGTACCAACCGAGTACCAACCGTACCAAGTAGTTGGTATACCAACGTTATTGGTTGGTAGAAATGATGAATTTTTCCTACCAATTATATATTGGTTGGTACTTGGTACTAGGAAAATATAATTGGTATACCTACCAATCCAGCCCTAGATGCAACCAAGATGGGTGTGAAGATATGATTGATTCTCAATCAAATCTTCAAGTGGGAGATTGTTAGCAGCAGCCTCAGCCAACCTTTCTTGACCTTTGAGAAAAGGCAGCCCCATTTTTTGACGTTTGAGAAATCGGTGGCCGGTTTCTTTGAAAATGAGAAAAAGGATGTGGGTCCCACAATTATTTATTATTAGTGGTGAGTCCCACTGATAATATTTTATTTGTGTATAGTGTTTCCCAAACACTATAAATAGGGCCCTAAACTCTTAAGAAAATCTCATCCCAGAAACAACTCCTCTCATAGAAGAGTAAGAGAGAAAACATAGAGAGATTGTGAGAGTTCTTGAAGTGTATCTGATCAAGAGAGGGTGTTCTCTTTGATCTATTCTTTTGGGATATAAAAGAATTTGGCGTCGTCGTTGCACCGTGGAGTAGCTCCGAAGGAGTGAACCACGTATATCTGTGAGTACTCTGGTTGATCTTGTGCCTTTATTTTGTGTATTACGTCTCCGTTAGAGGCGTTCTTATTGGGGTGTATCCTAACATTTTATGTATCTGGTGTTATTTTGCTCTTGTTGAATCTCTAACTGCTTCATTTATGTACCTTTTAAGGGTGAATAATGCTTCTTCTTTCACTTATGCAGCTGGATTTGTGAGGAAAATTTGAGATGCCTTGCTTCTGGTCCAAGTACTTGTCGATATCAGCTGGTATTTTCATGGGGTAGTTTAATCCATTCATTCATCTGTTGAAGCATTGAGTTTAGAGTTTTGGGAGTTTAGAGTTTTGGGCTGTAGGTATAGATTTAGTTAATGTGATGTTACCCCTTTTATTTTAGGAGGCTGTGCACTTCTACATACTTTTATTTCCCAGAGCTCACAAATGTATGGAGCTTGCATCTTAATAGTTTTCCCAATAGTTGGTTGTGAAGGACATTCTGTTATGATTCCTCCACATATAGTAATCCGTGGTGCCTGAGTAAATTTCAATAAGAATGACACAAAGTTAATAACTTAAATGAACAGGACCTACACCGTTTTTTTATCATTTACATGAACTTTTGCTCAGCAACACAAACAGAAAATCTTAAAACAAAATAAAGGAGCAGAGATCAACCAGTGAAATTACAAGCATACTAGACTCCCAACTATCTGATTACAGCTATTCAACAATGCACTAACAAGTCCAGGGTCAAAAACCCAATTAGCAACAATTACAAGCATCCACCAAATCAAAATAGTAACAAAATGACCTTATAACAAACCTGAATGAATAATTGGCTAATGCTATATGCAAAAGATGAAAATAGTAACAAAATGACCTTATAACAAACCTGAATGAATAATTGGCTAATGCTATATGCAAAAGATGAAAATTTGAGAGCTCTTCAGAGGACAAACAAGATGGAAAAATAATACGGAAAAAAGATGGAAAAATATCATTCACGGTGTCCATAATTTCAGACCATCTCCAAACACAAACACATACCTAATCTAGCTAAGCCATCAAATTAATTAGTGGTGTAAAACAAAGTAAATGACCTCATAACAAACCTGAGGAAGGGGGCAGACGGACCTCGATCGTGGCGGAATCGGTGTCGCGGCGCGGCAGCGCTGTCGTGGCGGAGTCAGGGCTCGCGTCGGAGGAAGGGGGAGAGATCCGGCAGGATGGTCGAGATTTGGGGAAGGCCGCTGATTTGGGCTCGCACAGGAGAGAACAGAGGAGTCCGGGATTGCGCCGGAGAGGGCGCTGGGTATGTGGGCTCGTGATCGGAAGAGGGGGCTGAGGGTATCGTGGGCCGAGAATTAGGAGACGAGATCTCTCGTGAGATTTGGGGGGTGGGTGAGATTTGGGGATTTGATCATCGGGATTGATGAGCACGCTGAAAGCGACAAAAATACGGCTTTTTTCCAGATAAACCCTGCAGCGCAATCAATCCCGTGAGTTGGCAAGCTCACCTACAGTTTCCCTCCAAAATATATATATATATCCAATAATATATAATAAACTATAATACATATATACATCATAATGTCACACACACACATCATCATATAACTTAATATATTATATTTAAATTTAACATATCACATAATTTTATATGTATATCTTACAATTAATATATACATTACTTAATATACACAATTAACATAATACACACCACATCCAACATTATATAAATTTATATATATATATAATATATAATAACATTATTAACATATAATTATATATTATTAATATATATAATATATAACAAATATAAATCAATTTAATTACATATATATACATATATGTTATATCACCACACATAATAACACTACATATTGTCAATACACACACAACA
>NC_033798.1:10309032-10340059 GCF_001876935.1 Asparagus officinalis
AGCCCCTCTTTCTCTCTCTCAAACCCTATTCATATTTTGAGAATTTTGGGAGTCTTGTGAGGCGAGAAGCGAGGAAAAGACGAGATTTGCGGCTTTTGGCGACGGGGGGTCATTTCCTGATTGTTTCAGAGGGTTGTACATATGATAAGGCAAGATCACCTCTATCCAAACATTTTCCTTAGTTTAAAAATAAAGTTTTACGTGATATTTTCATATTTAGGGTTAATCTAATGTGTTAGAACCTAATTTGTGATGTGATATCTTAAATCCATGCATAGAACAGTAGAGTAAGTCAGAAATGTTCGTGTTTATATGATCATGATCATTAGAGTTAATCTTAATATGTTAATTACAGTTAAATTTTGGTTTATATGCACTAATTTGTCAAAATAAACATGAATTTAGTTAATTTGCATGTTAAACCTTATATATGCACTAATTTGTCAAAATAAACATGAATTTAGTTAATTTGCATGTTAAACCTTAGATCCATGAGTTCATATTGATTTCAATGAATTTAGTTAATTTGCATGTTAAACCTTAGATCCATGAGTTCATATTGATTTCATCTTGTTTAAACAGACCCCTGGTTAAGTAATCATGAGTATTGAATCAAGTTTTATTTATATAAGTTAATAAAAACCCGAGCTTTGAAGGAAAACACATGAAAACTCTGATCTGTACATTTTCAGTCACATCAGTCGACTAATGTTATCGTCAGTCGACTGACGGGAGGTCATCAGTCGACTAACGGGCTCGTGTGTGCCTTGTTTCTGTGAGCGATCCGATCAGTCGACTAAAGCTTTCTATCGGTCGACTGATCAGGTTCAAATTTGTGATTTTAGTTCCTTGCACGTGGGTTCGTTGTGCGAGCGTGTAATGCAAGTTATATGTGGATATTTACGCATATTTTGGGGGTATACGTATGAAGATTTAGTACATACAAATCCATTGTTCGGAATAGACAAATAGTTTGCAATCGTTACGAATAACGACTATTATAGTTCATTATAATTAGTTAATTACGAACGGTTAGGTGGGGTTAGTTGGGTCCTGCAATGAAACCGCGGATGGATTACACTCTGGGTGCGTTAGTTAGGACCGCAATGAGACCGCGATGGACTTCACTCATTTATGTACTTTTGGTCCGCATGAGCGTGCACAGAGGTTGTTGAACCTATTTATCGGTCCGCATGGTTATGCGCAGATATTGATATACCTATTTATCGATCCGTATGAGAGTGCGATGAGTTGATATATCTATTTATCGGTCCGCACGGGGATGCGATGAGTTGAATTCCAAAGGACGATTTGATAAATTTGATGATATATAACCTAAGTGTAGTCGATTATTGACATCCTTTCAATGTGATCTATTGTGAAGGTATTTCACAACTTAGTTACACGGGATAGTGTATTAGTATTTTTTTTCCTATTAAGGAAAGTATGAGGAGTTGAATGATATTTTTTAGAGATGGTTGATGTGATATTCCTGTATTTGCTTTCTCTTATTATTTCTTAGTTGGAATTTATATTTAGAAATTTACGACTTGAGACACATGATATATACAGGAGGGTTTTCTTGTTTGGATTATTTCGCTCGACATACCAATCTTGTGTTGTAATTTTCTAAACATAAATTCCATATAGTACAGGATAAAATGATCTAGGTAGACTATGCACTTATAAGTAGAGCCTCCATCATACTTAGTAACCCTCCCCCTGGGGACGGATAAAGATGATCTTGCTAGCGCTCTTACGTTGTTGATTTTACTTTTTTTTTCAGACAGCGGAGCAGAGCTTCGGAGAGCCGCAGGTTAACAGACTTTCAGCATAGTTGTCGTCAGTTATTTTTACTAGTTTCTGCTTCACAGATGTTTAGTTTTGTTTTTAGTTGATTATTAGATTTGCATTTCATTTTGAGAGCTGAGAGAGCTTATGTACTTTTCAGTTGACTCTGTGTATCGAGACATTTTATATTTATTCCAGTATCAGTTGTATTTTATTTTGTTTTATTTGGGACATGATTATATTATTGGATATCTCTTCAGTTAATCATGTTCATTTCATTATTACTTTCATTGCCTGTTTTGTACATACATTTATTGTTTGATTCTACTAAAGAGATATTGTTAAGATGGTGAAACATGTTATTGCACAGTGTAGATGCATGGCAGGTTTGACATCCTTGGTTTCACCTTGAACTGCAGTCTTGTGTGAACATATATATATATACATATAGAGAGAGAGAGAGAGACACACATATACATATACATATATTTGAAGATATATAGAATTAAATATTATGTTATTATAATTTCAAAAGACACAATACAAAGCAAGCTAATTTACTTAAAAATACATGACTTCTGTTCTAATTGCATCGACAGTAAAGGTTTGAACTTCAAATTCTCAAGTCATATGGTCTCAAAAGCCGTAAAACAAGTCTACGAAGGAAATGCTAAATAATAAAGGTAAATACATTATAAATGAGTTCTATCACTCAGCAGTTCTCTTAATTTATTTTTGGGTCATTGATTGATGATCCAGACCATGAATGCATCATGAATCTGTAACACGAACTGGATTGCAGCTTAGAGGGTCCAGAGAAAATTAGGTAACACTGACAATGAGTTAATGCCACATCCAATAACGAAGTATGTGCCAAAAACTTGGTTACCTTTGGCTACACCAATTGTGTTCATCTTCTATAGCATCCGCTTCAAATGATAAGATACATCGAGTCTCCCGTTTATAATATTCACTACTAAATCTAATTCGAAGGTGTCATACTAGGCTCAACATTGTCTTTGAAGTTATATTTGTTAGTTAACCATATAACTTAAAATTGTTGCTATCACTATTCTGACTTTAGCAGAAACATCTGCAAACTAAGAATTTTAACAACTAATCTAGACCACGGTTTTGCAAACATGGTAAAGAACCATAACAATCTCAAGAAGCACCCTTTAAATTTTGATCAAAACCTTAGCCCTCCAACAATACCAAACAATGAAACCTATGAGTACAGCTGTACAGGTGAGCGCTATTCAGTGCAATAAACCGACCAAACCATTTCGGCCGTTCGGTTAGCTAATAACTTCGGATCAGTTCAGTTTTGAAAATTTTGAAACCAAAATAACCAGATCGACCAATCTCTACATAATTGTCTAAAAACTCAACTATCTTTGTAGGTAAAAAGATAGTCTAGACTAATATTCTTATATATCTTAGATAATTAAAGTGTGATTTTAGTTTGTAAAGTAGTTGTTTCGACGAGATTGCTCTTCAACTTGGAATATGAGCTGACCGAGAGGTTTGAAAGAGTAAGTGTTGTCTTATAGCGAAAAATTTCCTAACATGACATGTCTATGGCTAAACCAAACAAATCGCACCAAAACGACTTGATTTTGTTTGGTCTGGTTTTGAATCTAATTCGGTTGGGTTTGGTTTGCCAAAAAATAGTCGAAACCAACTGTTTGCACGCCCCTACCTATGAGTTCGAGCCCAAAGATAAAACCGTTGATGTCACTTCCCTATCCCAAAAACTCTGAAGTTATGATAACAATATTGCACAGAAACTCCGGTGTTTTGATGCTACAGAAGGACCTTTAATATGGTCTAAGAGCAACTCATTTTTAAATTATACTAGCCTAAATGCATATTAAAAAAGATTGTGTTTTGTGGCTCCACGTTTCTGCCCGTAAAAGGGGAACTCAGCCTGGAATGGGCATGTTAGAGTTTAATGTTATTACACCCTCAATCCTCAACACAATTTCGGAGCTTTGGTGCAGTAGAAGAGGAAGGTACACTTAATAAAAATCCCATTTCTAAAATTTTACGACAAATATATGCACAAAAGTAACCAAAAATAAATACTTTGAAAGCTTACCTGTGTTTTACCAATTCCCGAAGGCCCAACTAACTCCGTAAGAACCCCGAATGGGATCCCACCACACAAAACATTATCAAGACCCACCAAGCTCGTCGACAAATGGCCACCAAATGCCTCTTTCCTTACTCGATCCTCCATCAGACTAAACGCCTATACATTTCCCCAAAAAGGGAGAGAAAAAAATCTGATTGCATCAATCAAGAATATACATACCAAAAAACAACAAACTAGGGTTTCAACACAAAACGAAATGTCTCACAGTTTGATACGGAGGGCAAGCGACCTCGCTGATCCTTGCAATGGCTAGATTCACTTCCTTAAGACCGACATCGAGTAGAGACATCAGATCGATCTCTGGCAGAGAGAGGGCGTCCTAAAAGTTCGACCAAAAAAAAGCCCTAAGATTTGGGGAAACCTAAAATGCAAAGGATTTGGTTTGAATTTGATTATAATTACCTTGGCGGTTAAAATGTTGCGAGCAGCGAAGATGTTGGCGATCGATTGAGGTAGATTCATTTCACTAATTAATTTGTTCGACATTTTATTATTATTTTTTTCCCTCGAGGGAGGTTTTTTCCTCTCTTTTCCCGCTCTTGAGAAAAAAAGTTAAAAAAAAGTGGCGGGGCGTGTTAAAGGGGGAAGGTACGGTTTTGAGGCTGGCCCCGCAGAAAATTGATTATTGTGGATCACCACCTTGAGGATGGAGTTAGTAGTAATTCATTATAGGGTTAATTGCAAACATTTGTTGTAGTAAAAAGGCCTCATGTAGTTCCATTTATTTCGAATAGACACATTTGTAGTTCTACGTGTCGCGAAAAGACCCAGAGTGAATTTTTTTACTCTCTAAATTGTTACAAGTATTTGAGGAGGCGGATAGTCTCCTTATAGTTTTATTGGTAAGCACACGTACTCAATTTGCTCTTTTTTAACTTTTAAAAGAGGGAAAAGAGTCCATTAAGGGTTGGGCCAATATCACTGGGGGGCTATTTGTAACAAGTATAACTATAAGGGGTCTATTTGCAATAAATAGAATTACATTAAGTTTCTTTGCAACTGGGTTACACCTTAGGGTATGTTTGTAATTAAACCTTCACTATAAATATATGTTTTTTTATTTTTTCCCCCTGGAACAACCTTTAAAATAAAATCCTTATACAGAAACCGTCTTTGATTGTCAATTTATACATAAATTATCTTTGGATAGTTTATGTATACCTTTTGGGGTGTTTGGGACATAACCTCCATTAAAGATTATGTCTCTAATCTTTAAGATAATTGGCATTTGACAACTAATAATCACTGCAAAATTAAAAACTAACTTGTGACTTAAAAGTGAAGTACATGGATTATCAGAGAATCCCCTTTAACTTTGAAATTTACAGAAAACCCTAAAAAGTGTCGCTTTAAGAAGGTTATTTTTGAAAATATCTCAAAGGTAAAGTGTTTTTTTGGTAATTCCCAAAGTTGAAGGAGAGTTTTATGGTGTTTCCAAAGTTATGGGGTTATTTGGTAATCATCCAAAGCTAAAGGGGGTTCTATGATATTTAGCCTTCTTTTTAGTTATTGCAGAAGAAATATAATATTCGTTAAAAATGATATGTATGAATATTCTGTTCATAACTGAATATAACTATAGTCAAAGAATAATTGAAACATTAACTACAACTATAACAAACCAAAATCCAGAATTTGGGCCAATCATGGGCTGGGCCTTTACACAAAAAGGCTAAAACTGTAATTCAACTAAGGAGGGCTGTATCCAACTGTGCGATTATTTAATTGACCGCGACTCCTGAAGCGCCCACAGCAACCAAAACAATCCATAGCCAAAAAAGTTAAAAAAAAAAGAAGAAAAAAAAGAAAAGGGTTTGGTTTTCGTTCTCGTCCCCAAATTTTCATTCCCTCTTCAATCCCTTCTCTGGATCCTCAGCGCTTTCTCGAACTCGAATCGATCGATTCGCCAATGTAAGTCCTCTCTCATCTCTCTTCGATCGATTGCTTATGTATATGATTGGTTCATCTAGCTCAATTATCCTCTCGGTGATCGGATCTGGCCTTGTTCTCGATTTTTGACCGGTTATCGTTGATTTTGTTGTGGATTAATGGATCTTGTGATTGGATCATGGTTCTTGTTTGAATCGAGAATTGGAGACTAGGCCGCCGGGAAAAAAAATTAGGTCGTTTTTGGAAGAATTTGAATAGATTTGGTGTCTGAAATTCAGTGGTTTAGTTGTTAGTTGTGAGAAATTAGGTTAATTGCATGTTCAAGTTATTTGTTTCTTCTTTTTTTAGTCATTCTGCACAAAAAAGGTTATATTTACGTCTTAGTGTTGTATTTGTTGTTTTTATAGCTGGGAGATGGATCTTGTTATTGGATCTTGGTTCTTATTTGAATCGGGAATTAGAGATTAAAAAAACTAGTACTTTATCGTTTGGTAAAATACTAATCTGACCCTTTGATGGTTGAGCTGCAAATGAATAAAACATAGGTTGTCTGGGATAGATTTGACATCTTTCAGTAGTTTACTTTAGCCGATCGATTAATAGTTCAATGTGCACATATTTTTAATTTGAATCAGGGATTAGAGATCAAGTCGTTGGGAAAGATTAGTCCATTGGGGTTCCTAATGTTATTTTTGGAAAGATATGGACTGATTTGGTGTCTAATGAAATGTACTTGGATGAGGTTGATGAATAAATGTGAATGGCTAGAATTTAATGTTTGAGCTGTTATTTCTGAGAATTGGGTTACTTAAACTTGACTTGGCATCTTTTAGTAATTTTGTTTTCTTGCTTTACAATGATTCATTCTTAGCTTTTCAAGAATTAATTAAGGATATGCATGGTCCCGACGATTGACATGTCTGCTTTGTTTTATGTAAAAACAATAATGTGTGACATATGTTTGCACCTTTTGGCTCTTTTGTACATTGTGTGTTGGTTATCAGATGTAAGTCCTCTCTCATCTCTTTTCCATTGCCCAATTCAGCCCAAATCCCCTCCTGTTGACCCTATCTATCTTTGTTGTTGATGAAAATGGACTTTTTAATTATTACGGCGGGAAAATGAATTCTTTTGAGTCAGGAATTACAGATTAGTCTGTTGGAAAAACTTAGGTCTTTTAGGGTTTCATCTGGTCTTTGGAAGGATTGATAGCTTTTATATTTGATGAAATATATTAATACGAGGCTAATGTATAAGTTGTAAATGATTTCAAATTTAGTGTTTTAATTGTCAGTTCTTTGAATTCTGCTATTTAAAATAGATTCATCATCTTTCAGCAACTTTGTTCTCTGTATTACATCAGTCATCGATTCATAACAGATCTGACCATTAATTTAATATATGCATGGTTATTATTTGGATCCGGAATTAGAGATTAGGATGTTGGAAAGTTAGTTCTTTTGGGGTTTCATTTAGAGTATTGAAAGATGGAGAAGGATTTGGCATCTGAAAAATATACTCATGTGATGTTGATGATTAGGTTGTAAATAAGTAGACTTTAGTGTTTTAGTTGTCAATTCTGATAAATTAGGTTATTTTAAAAAATAGATCCGATGTCTTCAATGAATGCTGTTATTTTTTTGTTAGCAGTGATTGATTCTTAACTTCTTGGAGATTAGTACTGTTTGTTTTACTTCTTCCCTGTTTTGCGAGGACAAGAATGTGTGACATTTGTGGCCCGTTTGATACTGTGGGTTGGTTGCTAATTGCTTGTGATTTACTATGTTTTTTATTAATTTTGAAGGACGACCATGAGTGATGATGGAGATAGGACCTGCCCTTTATGTGCGGAAGAGATGGACCTTACTGACCAACAATTGAAGCCATGCAAATGTGGATATGAGGTACAAATGACATTTCTTTGAAAGTTACAGTGCCCATTCATTTTAAAATCCATACTATTATATAAAAAACCAACCATGGGTACCAAGAAGTTTGGATTAACTTGTTCACTCAATGGCAAAGTGCGGGGTCTTCATTTCCTAGTTCAATTTTAACACATTTTTTAATTTAAGCCCTTAAGAAATTGTTATTTGATATACATGTCCTTGTTCATTCCTCATCTACATAGTATGAAATAAACAATTTTCATGTGGATCCTTTAAGATTAAAAATTTTCATGCCATAAATTTATTTCATTATGATTATTATAATATTTAAAAGTTAAAAGTATTTGAATATTTTGGAAAAAGTGCAAATATAAAAATGTAATAATAATGTTTTATCCTTTTTAAAAAAAATATGGGAAAATCTTGCTAATATATATATTTTGATGAAATGCTAATATTTATTAAAACAAAAGGAGCTTATTCTTCTACTCCTTCCAAAAAAAATTACAGTCAAGTACTGTGGGCAATGTTCTTAGTTAATTTTCAAAATCTTACAAATAAAAAAAATACTTACTCTATCGATATCAACTTATGACACTTCAAAAGGTCTATCTGATAAATAAGCTTGGAATGATGTAGAAGTAGCAATTGCAAAATATGAAAGCTTACTAGAAAAGAAGAAAATAATTTTGTTTCACATCACATAGATTAATAAATAAAATTAATATAAATTGCAATGAAAATATAATTTTTTTCAGTTTCTAGATCTAGCTTATAAATGTTTACTGTTCCTTTTTTAGTATAAAATTGCGAGGGGAAAGTTTTGACATCGTAAAAAAATTGCAATGAAATAAAATTTCATTTTCTAGTATCTAGCTTATGATTGCTTTCTATTTTTTTTAATGTAAAAGCTAGCAAAAAATCATTTTGATACTTTTTTTATTTTGTATTTTTTTTAAATCTAGAATGGAGTAAGTTGGACATGTTTAAGGTAATTGTTGAAATGAAGCATGAAGCTCAAAATGTCTCCTCTTTGCCTCAAAAAATTAAATGTACTTCCATACTCTGGGTTACTATGCTTTATAGATGAAGTACACATGTTTTGTTTGCTCATGTAGTCAGTGTTGTAAAACACGCTCTGGGCGGCCGCCTAGGCGCCCGCCTAGGCGGAGGCGGTGCCCAGAGCGTGCAAAAATGCCCTGGGCGGCCGCGATTAGGCGCTGCGAGCGCCTAGGCGGCCGCCCAGGGCTAAGCGGGCCGATTACACGGGCCGCCTCACAAAATCCAGCCCAAAAAAATCCCTGGGCGCTCCCAAGAACCCGAACCCAAAACCAAAACCCAAAACCAAAACCCAAAACCCAAAACCGAAACAAGCCCTAAATCTCTTTTACAGATTCACCGACGCCGCCAGCAAAAAGAAAAAATCGCCTTCGATCTCGTGCTGGAGTTTCGAGCTCATCTTCAACCTCGTGCTGGAATTTCGACCTCGAGCTGGACTTTCGAGCTGGACTTTCGAGCTGTAGCTTCGTCTTCAACCTCGTGCTGGAGCTTCGTCTTCGACCTCGTGCTGGACTTTCGAGCTCGTCTTCAACCTCGTGCTGGAATTTCGAGCTCGTCTTCAACTTTGAGCTCATCTTCGAGCTCATCGTTCTCATCTCCAACTTCGAGCTCATCTTCGAGCGGTCGTTCTCATCCTCGAGCTGGACTTTCGTTCTCATCTTCAGCCTGTAAATAAAACACGACTTCAAACTTGGGTTTTGGTTTAATCCGCTGATCATTTAGTAAAACACGACTTCAAACTCGTGTTGGACTTTCCGTTCGCCTGTGCTCTTAAGCAGATTTGGTTGATAATTTTTATTGGGTTGCTTACTTGTGGGTTTAATCTGCTGATCATTTGAAATATGTGTTTAAGAGAAATCTGTGTTGATTGGAAAGGTAAAATCTGTGTTTAATCCGCTGATGTTTCATGTTTGGTAGATTCTTATTACTTGTGAGGATTTTTTATTATATGTTGTTCAGTTTAGCAGGCTAGTGAAGTTGAGATTTGTTGTTTCAAGCTTAAGGAAATTAACTGTTCCTAGCCGCCTATGACTGTCATATGCATTTATAATTTATTACATGTTAACTTAATATATTTATACCATATTTAGTTTAATTGTTAAGTTTATTTGTTCAATTGTTTAAGTTTAATTTTCCTATTTCAAATGAAAAAGTATCCGAGTGTACAACAGAATATGCATCACCACGGTCCACAACAGGCTTATGCTCCTTACATTTATCTTTGTCATATTCATTCTCTGCATTTGCTCAAAGCTTACAACTGTACATGCAATAATTGTGTATCTGTATTGAGTTGAGTGCTGAAACTATAATATTCATGCTCCCTACATTTGGATTTGCAACAATAATGAATGAAGTTGCAGTTTTTGACCTACAAAATAGAACAATAATTAGTTGCAATTTTTGCAGTTGGAGCAATAACGAATGAAAGTACAGTTAATGGTCATTGTAGTTATTGGATATTTTGGGACATAAACTTCTAGTTATTGGATATTATATGCCTTGTCATTTAGTATGTATGCATCTTTGATTGACTATTATACTTTGGATAGCATATGTGTTGTGTTGGTATTTTTGTATTTATGCATTGTTGATTGAGTATATATATTTATCTTCAAGTATCACAATTAAAAAAAGAAAAACCGCCCAGAAGAAAAAAACCGCCCAGAAACCGCTTAGGCGCCCGCCTAGGCGTCTAAGCGCTGGGCGCCAAGTCCGGCGCCCAGGAGCGCCCAGCGTTTAATGTAACATTGTGTAGTAGTGTGCTTTATATATTGTCAGAAAAAAATTATTTCTAATCTTCGGAGGAGGACTTTAGCCTGATCCATCATTTCTTTATTAACATATCTATGCTGACTACTTTTCCTGTTAATACAAAGTATAGTTTGATGTCTATGGATGCATGCGTATGTCACTGTGATCAGAAGTGTCTAACCAATTTATCCATGTTTTCTTTAATAGATATGTGTATGGTGTTGGCATCATATAATGGAAATGGCTGAAAAAGAAGGATCAGATGGGCGATGTCCAGCATGTCGCACAACATATGATAAGCAAAGAATTGTTGGAATGTCTGCCAACTGTAAAAGGTCTGTGGTTTGCTTTGTCCTTGTGCAAAACTAACCATCGTATTCATTGTTAAAATTTGCATATGTGAATAGGATGGTGGCTGAAATAAGTGCAGAGAAAAAGCAGAAGCCCCAAAAGGCAAAGAATAAATCTTCATCAGCCATAGAGGATAGGAAGCATCTTAGTAGTGTCCGTGTGGTGCAGAGAAATCTTGTATACATAATGGGAATGCCTTCTAATTTAGCTGATGAAAGCGTATGTATCATTGATTATGGTTTTTCCTATTCTTTGACCAAGTAAGGTCAATTTGGTACTTCATTTTGATATTTCACTAATATAGGTAAAATGGTTCGGACAGGTTCTTGAGCGTAAAGAATACTTTGGCCAGTATGGGAAAGTTTTAAAGGTTTCAGTTTCACGCCAGGCTGGGACAACTCCTCAGCAAGTGGCTAGTAATAACACATTTAACGTGTAAGTTTGACTTCTGTAAAGAATGTTCTGCTACTAAGTATTTAGTATTTGTGTATGCGAGTTCACTTAAAGAAAACATCCGATGTATCAAAGTCTTTGAACCCTTTTGATTTATTTTGCTTCTACGTTCTTAAGCATCTTATGGATAGACACAGAAGTTGTTTCTCATTGTTGTTTTCTTTTGCGTCATGCTGGCTTCTTAAAGTGGAAAAGTGGGGACCACTCTTTACTAACATATTTTATTTTGTAACAATTGTTGAAATTGTAGTATAAGTTTCTTAAGTTAATTAATAAAATGACAGTGCCTCATAATCTAAACTTTTCTAGTTTCAAAATTTTGTTGTTTTCAAATTGCAAACAAACATCGTATTTCACTTGAATACTTGCATGCTGATGTGGATGCACTTCTGTTTTTGTGAAAAAAAAGTGACTTCCACACTTCCAATTAACTTTCTGTTTGCCAAACACCTCCTTATTAAGCAAGTTGATGCCATAAATCCATATTTTCAAAATGGAAAAAAAGAAAGGAATAAAAAACAGATTTGGATTAGAATTAGATTTGATCCTTCATACTGATACTGAGGTATCTGTATAATCTAGTAGCCTGTCAATGTTTCTGTCACTGATTGGCTATGGAATATTTAAAACAAAAGAGTATTGCACTTTGTGTCCAATTGTTCTTCCACTAGTACGAAGAAAGATGTTTTCGAGAAAACCATTTACGATTTTTTTTTTGGAAAGCTCATAAAGCATCTGAATTGATTCCATAAACGTCCGACATTTTTCTCACTTGTTCGGGTTACTTTGGTGCATACTTGTTTCTGCTTTGATTGATTTGTGAAAGTATATAGTCAGGGCCGCTGGTATCTTCAGTTTTAAAATTTCTATATGCTTGTTGTAGTTAAAAATGATAATTTCTTGGCTATACATTATTTTAAAAAGGCGTGTTATTGGGAATACCAAGGAAGCTTACTGTCAAGAAAGTGAAGAATGATCACATTTTAAACAGAATGTTGATTCTTTATTCTTTTCATGTAGAATGTTGATCCAATAACTAGGGATAGAGTATTCCAACTCGTGATAGAAGAGTGGCTTGCTGATTTGACTGTTTGATGGCTTATCTAGGTGTTGAGTAGCGGCTAAGGTAGGGAACAAACGAGGAAAATACATGTAATTCACCTCAAGTTAGGTTTCATGTTTATCTGGGATCTGGATATAGACAGTTGACTAAGTTGACAATGGATGACTGAAGGACACATTATTCTTTTTCATCTCCATGAGTCCAACTGAAAGACTTACTTTGTAAAATGCCTACTTAGCAGAAGGGAAAGGGCAATGATATTTGCCCAGCCCGGGTTAGTAAACAGTTTCACTTGCAAATGTAGAATATGTAATTGTTTATCCTCAAGTAATTGTCAAGGTGGTCACATGTGCATCATGGGGCTTAGTAGGAAGCATCTAGTTTATGTTTCTTGCACAAAGTTTTAACACTTAAATTATTGCAATTAGCAATCTAACTGCTATGGCTTCCATAGGTACATAACTTATGCTAGAGAGGAGGAGGCTGTTCGATGTATTCAAGCTACTCACAACTTTGTTTTAGAAGGTAAACCTTTGAGGTAGGTTTGCAGCCTATATTCCATATGCAATATTTGTTACCTTGTTATCAATTCAGTGATGTTACATTTATCATTGCAGAGCATGTTTTGGCACTACAAAGTATTGCTACACATGGTTGAGAAATATGGTATGGGCAAATAAATTGTTGAGTGAATGTCTTTTTACTCATTGTAAGTAATAACAAAATGTTCAATTTCATGATTCCACTTTGATATGATTCCTCTGTTCCAGACCTGCAGCAATCCGGATTGTTTATATTTGCACGATATAGGTAGCCATGAGGACAGCTTCACTAAAGATGAGATTATATCAGCTTACACCAGGTATTTTCATCTGTACAGACACCCAAAAAATTGTCAGTATTGTTCTTTTAGCACTTGGTTGAGATCAATGTCCCTTCATTTCACAATCCTGTGTGTTTTATTATGTATTTAGTTGGTCAAAATCAAAATTTCTGCTTTGTCATTCCCATCATCAAGTCACCTTTTGTTTGTATAGTCAGATATCTAATTCTCTTTTGCACTGTTTCCCATATGCATGATGCGCTCTCACCTTTTCTTTTTGAAATATCTGCTGTTGAATGCACAACTTTTTTTCTCTACATTATTTTATTATGGGGGTGAATTCTTTTAATAGTTATTTGTTCCTACAGGAGTCGGGTTCCACAAATCCCGTCAACTATTTTGTTGCCACGTGCTGGAAATGTCTTGCCACCTCCAATAGATGATTTATACTCTAATGGGGCATTTTCTACTAGACCGTCTACAAAGCCCTTCAATGTAAGGCCATGCTCTTCTTGGAAACGGGTGCCTGCTTTGATCAGTGCTCATTCTTGAGCACCTGAAAATCGATGGCTTTCTATTACCTTTATTACCATAAACAGCTTGATTACGTCTCATGAATATTTTGTTATTTGTCTGCTCACCAGAGTACCGCAAACCAGGTTAAGAGCGCTCCTATTGACATAAGTGGTACTAGGTCTACTGTTCTGCCGGCAGCTGCTTCATGGTATGCTTCTCAATATTCTGTTTGTTTCTCGATGTCTTTGCTTCTTCTAAGTTGTGATTTTCAGGGGATTGCGTGCTTCAAATAGTCGGTCACCGTCTTCAAATATTGCAAGCTCCCAAAACCCGCTTAGCCAGAAGATAGAAGTCCTTAATAATTCATCTAGTTCTTCAATGCTTTTGAGCACAAAACAAAATTCTGCATGGAATGACAATTCAGTTATTGCTTCAAAAATACCTGAAGGGAGGCATGCGGTCCACATAAATGGTAGATATAGTGTCTCGGAACCCTTAAAACATGGCAGTGAGAGGGATCATCTAATAAAAGTAGTTGATGAATCATCGGGGACCACTCTGGATGTTGACCATAGTTCTGATTCTGCATGGGATGATGACATAACGACAGTGAAGTTACCTGATGGAAAACATACAATGCATACTACTGGCAGATTTAGGAACACAATAACTGTGAGATGCACTAATGCAGCATTTGTTTCCGACACACCAGAAGTCATCTTGGATGAACCTCGTCATTCTGCATGGGATGATGACACAGATTTGACATTAAACATGACGGAAGAAAGGCAGATTGTAGACAATGATGACAGATTTAGGTCTACAGGGACTCAGGAGCCCAGTATTGCAGTCTTTAGAGCGTCCACTACAGATGTGACATCAGAGACTTTCCCGGATGTAGTTCATACTTCTGGAGTTTCCATTAGTTGCTCATCTGGCCAGTGTTCCCCGCAACATGAAAACCATGACACAGGCGGTACTGCATCTTTACCGAGTTCATACTCAGAAAATACCACTTATTCTAAAGATTGTTCATATGAATTGAGTAGGTCTTGTGCTGATAAGCTTAGTCATGTTAGTGCCGACAATGGAAATATAGAGAGTCTAAGTTTGGGGTTATCTTCAGTAAATTTGGATACTTGTCCTGGCATTGATCATATCAATGCTGGTCAGCAGCAGAGTTCAGTTTCTGATGATCGCTTTGTTGGAAAATTTGGACACTTAAATTCGAGACAGCATCAGCATCAGCATCATCCTGAAAATGGGGTAGAATCTCTAAGTACTGCTTCCGTATTTCCTAATGTACAAGCAACAGGAAATTTATCTGATTGGAGAACGGATCAGCAGAAGCAAGCTTTATCATCATCTGGCAATGGACTTGTGGATGCTTTAGCCGCTAGTGCTGATCAGAGACATGGGCTTTCTGAGCTTACTAATTTACCATCTTGCTCTCCAAGTGTCCCAAATCATCTAATCAGCAGTTCTCACAATTGCAGTGTAGGTGATGGATTGTTTTCTGTTGGAGATTCTAGAACTATGGGGCGCAGAGTGAATAGCGAATCTTTATTTTGTAATGGAAACAAGGATCAGATGTCAAGCAATTTTGTTAAAATTGACGGAGCAAATGACCCTGATGGCAGCTATATTGGTAAAGAGTTGGGCTCGAGTGATTTTGGTAAAATATCAAATATGGAGAGAAGTACAACTGTAAATACAGAAGAGGAAAACATTGTGTCGAAAATTTTGTCATTGGACTTCGATCCATGGGATAACTCATGGTCCTCCGCTAATGATTTTGCTAAACTTCTTGCCAGAATGAATAAACAGGAGGGGCCTGCAAAACAGTCGCAAAGCGCTAACCAATCTAGGTTTTCATTTGCAAGGCAGGAAAATCAAGCAAACATTGCGAACAGTTCTTATAGGGACATGGGGTTTGCACATCAACAAGTCTCCTCAAAGCAAGAAGCTTATGGAAATTGCTTTGGAAATGATTACCCTGTCAGTAGCTTCGGGCCTGCCAATTCGCTTGGGAACAGCAGCTCAACAATCTCTTCTGATACTAATGCAGGTCAGTCCTGTTGAATTATTTTCCCTTTGTCTGGATATTTCGAAAGCAATTATGAGAAGTGGAGATGTAGTTTAGTAACTGAAAGTCACTGTTCTCCTCTTTCACATTCCCAAATTTAAAAGGAGACTTAAGGTTCTCTTGGTGCATTAAGATCTTTTTTATTTTTAATTTTTATCAACTGCTTCTGCATGTTCATCATTATTCACTTATCTTGCCTTTCGGTTTTTTGCTTGACTCTTTGGTTTTCCTGTTTTGACATGCTGCAATTTTCTTGTTATTCTTGTTGCTTCCTCGTATATGGACGCTCTTTTCTTGATATTCTTTATGATCTTATTCACATTTTAACATTTACATTTTTACAATTTTCATGTGTTAGTGCTTGCAAATGTTTCAATTTTGCCGTATGATTTTTTGTGAAGCCCGTGCTGGATAATAAACCTGGATCAACATTTTCTTACATTTTATAATGTTGATACTGAAGTATGCAGCACCGATTTTAAGGCCAAACTGTTCATAGTTGAAACAAGTCAGTGAAAGTTGAAACTCCTCCATCTCTCAACCCATTTTTTCTATATAGCTCCACTATATGGAAGATCTTTACTACACTTGTAGAGTTTTGGGTCCTTGGTAGAACTCATAGAAAAATCTGAATATCTTATATCGCATGATCCCATTTTTGTGGACATCAATATCTAGAGTCACAATTGCAATCTCAACAATCTAAGAACGATGTGGGTTATCGAGCTATTAAAAGCCATCGATTAGATAACAGTGAGAACAATATTTTTTTAAAATTTTAGATGATTTTATCGGGTTTAAGATGCAGTCTAGATCTCTAAAAATATTATTATAGAATTTGAGGTGAAGTTATATATCTCTTTTCCCAGAGCTAATAGCTTTTTGAATGTTGTGTACTGAACTAGTCCGTGTATATCCGTAAAACAGTGGAAACGAGTTTTATAATAAGTATGTTCATCTTGTAAGCAGCTTCATATCAATTTTAAATGTTATATTAGGGGCTTAAAAACATGGCTCACATCATCCTTCAGCAAATAACTGAGTTCTGCAGGAGCTAAAAATGCACTTTAGTATTTTCTTCAGCACCTTACTGTCTGTACTGCATTGTAAGTCCTTATTCTTTGGATTAGTTACATTTCAATACCATGACGTGTGGTGTAATTACACACCTGATTCTACAGTTTGCGTGTTTACATTCCTAACTCTGATATTACTGATTATAATTACACAGGTGATCCTAGAATCTGTCGGTAAGTTAACACTCTTTTTTTCTCTTCTTGATTTGGAGTTCTTGTTGAATGTCGGTTAGCATTAGGGTTAAGGTTAGGGTTTTGGTTAGGCTTAGGAGTAGGATTGCGGTTAGGATTAGGGCGATTACCCACTAAAGTTTGTTCTACCCTAATCCGAAATAGTTAGTAATTTTTTGATATAACCTTAACCATAATGCTAATTCGAACCCTAATTCTAACTCTAATTAATATACTAAAAGAACTCCAAATCAGCAAAAAATAAATAAATATATAAATAATAATAATAAAGTGTTAACTTGCAGACAGATTCTAGGGTCACTCGTGTGATTACAGCATCCTTCAGTGTACCGGAATGTAATTACTTTATTTGTTAGCATCCATTATACAATATACACATCCTTGTAACCATGCTTTTTTGAAATCCTATTATATTTAGGTTTCTATTAAACCTAATCTTTCCATCCATTTTCATTGTTACATTGTTAAGCCCATATGCATTGAGCTATATTTTGATTTTTCTTGCTCTCTCTAATATTGTTTGAATCTCTGTTGAAGGTGTCACAAAACTTAAAATATCTGCACCACCTGGATTTTCTGTTCCTAATAGAGCACCACCTCCGGGGTTTTCCTCTCAAGACAGATATGACCAGACTATCAATACATTCTCAGGTTTTTTATTTTTCTTCGGTTTTTTAACTTCCCCTCCTCGCGGACATTCAAACGATACCCCAAACATACTCACCCAGGTTTTATACTCTATTTCCTAATGCATTACTACTAACTTCGTTACTTTTGTTCTACAGAGTCGCAATTAATTGGCAGTCCACTTCAAGATCAGTTTCAAGCTCATTCTACCAACAATGCTGTTGATGTAGAATTTATTGATCCAGCAATTCTTGCTGTGGGCAAAGGAAGGCTACCCCTCGGAATAAACAATGCAGGCATAGGCTCGAGGTCTTCTTATCACCAACAATTTACCACTTCAGAGAGTGATGCTAGAATCCAGTTATTGATGCAACAATCTATTTCTGCTAGTCACGGCCCAAGAATTCCAAATCATATTAGCGATAGATTCGTACCACATGATGATGCTTATACAGCTTCTAGATTTTCAGCACAAAATCCCAGTTTATCTCCATTTTCACAGATATCACACCAGCAGCCCTCATGCCTTTTAAATAACCAGTGGAATGGTTGGAATGACATGCAGATTGGTAATGGGATTGGGATCCCTGAGGTTCTAAGGGGTGAGAGATTTGGAGTTGGAAACTATTTTCCCATTAACGAGGAACCCAAATTCCACCTGCCAAGCTCTGGTGACATCTATAACAGAGCATTTGGAATTTAATTTCAGCCTGATGCCAGAATTAGCCCGATCATTGATGTACTCAAGTGTCTCTCTGCTCATGGTAACAGATGCCATCTTGGACTGTATTCTACAACTTCTCACAGGGTGGTGGTTGCTTGTGTATCAAAAATCCCCCAAAAGATTCTGCTATACATGCGGGGATGATGGCTAAAAGGTGAGGTTTCTTATTCTTAGCAGGTATGATAAATTCTATGTGCGCACGATAATTTATCTAAAAGTGTAGATGCTTTGCATAATGAAACATATCAAGTAAGGCAGAGAATTCATTAGGAGTTCATATTTGGGTAAGCAATGGCGATATTACTCTTTTAATTAAAAAAATAAATACTTAATTATTAAGTTAGTAACTAACCATGTAAAGCCTGAAGGTTAAACAACAATATGCATGGTGTACTGTTCAATCACGTGTGCTAATGATGTACAGTAGTTTCTTTAATGTCTGTCTTTCTGGGTCCCCTTTTTCCCCATGCAGAAACTTACTCCAGCAACCTCTTTAAGGTCTTTGGTAAGGGCAAAATTTGTAGAAGGTAAACGTTTGATAAACATTTCTATAAATATATGAATTGAACAAGAAAACTTGGTAAGGGCAAGAAGTCCTTATTATTCTTGATTCTGAAAAGAGTGCAAATCATTTCGGATCATATGGAAAACTAGATCTTGTTTTTTCATTATTTCCCTGTGAATCAAATGATTTGAATCAAGGATAAATCTTGGTAGTTTTTATTTTTATTATTATTATTTATTTCATTTACACCCGAAGCTTAGTATTGCTGATTTACCCTCAAAAATTGCATGCTTGCTAATTTACCCCTCCAAATCTTTCACATTGGAATTTATACCCCCCTCATTTTAATATCGTTAAGTTTTGCTGGAGGTTTGGGATAGAGTTCCTCCTTTTATGATGAAAAAAAGGTGGATGCCACCAGTGTTGTAAATAGCGGCCAATAGCGGTGCTATAGCGGCGCGAATAGCGGTCGCGGCCCTTCAGCGCTACGCGTAGGGGTTTCGCGTCTGGCTTAAGCGGGAAAATCCGCTATTCATTCGAATAGCGCGTAAAAGCGGATTTTAGCGGGTTAAAAGCGGGTTTTCGCTGTTAAAAGCGGATTTTCGCGGTTAAAAGCGGATTTTTGTTGTTAAAAGCGGCTAAACCTGCTAAACCCGCTATCACACATATTATGATGCTATATTTCTTGAATTTCTTCATAGTTTCATTCATACAACAAGCTTATTAATTGTTATTTATTGATAATACAAGAAATTTACAACTAATTGAATTTTTAGATTTTTTTATGAATTTTCTTATTATTTAGGATATTTAAATATATTTAAATTTGATCGCTATTTGACTGTGCGCTATTTGCCGCGATTTCGTCGCAATAGCCCGATATAGCCTTAGCGGTACCTCGCCGCGACGCGCCGCGATCCGCTATCAGCAACCTTGGATGCCATTGCCCCTTCCCCACCGATCACCAACCTCCCATCAACCAGATCCAAAATTTAAGCTGGCCCCCTCTTGTCCTTGTCGCTGGTATTGGCTCTGCACCCACACCCCCTCCCCTCTCTCATAGCAAAAGAAGAGAGGAAGTGGAGGCGAGGCCTGGGGTGCCACCGCCCCCTCCCTCATTGATCTCATTCTCTCTCCCAAAGATCCAAAACCTCGACCTAAGCCTCGCAACTAATCAAATGGATTGATTAAGTAAATTAGGTATAGGTTAATTATAATTTAAAAATGTTAATCAGTTTAATAAAAAGAATATGATTATACACCCAGAATATGACTTTGCAGAAAGTTGAGGGTATTTTAAACCAATAGCGAAGAATGTAGTGGGTCAATCAGCCAATATGCAAATTTAGGGGGTAAGTCTGCAAATAGGGCAGATTTGGGTGTAGCCTATTTGGTAAACCTTGTAGTTTGAAATAAACATACGTATAACATTGATTTGAGCCTTACTTGGTAGATTTTTTGCGCTACTGCTGTTGTAGGAGAAAAACACGATACATCTGTGACGATCATTCAGAATTTGTTGGTCTTTTGGGTACTAGTCCTCTATGCTCAAGTTAGTAGTCTGATATTTATTACCATGGATTATTTGTAGGCTGGTTTTTTGTATTTGCTACAGGCATGCATTTTAGATTCTTAGTTCCATTACCTAAACAGGCATTTTAAACACTATTTTAGTTGTAGGCAATATGCTTTCAATATCTGCTGAGTTATAGAGTTAGATGGCATCTTGTACTACTTTTCTGAACTGATTAGGTGATTTTTAACACTTTTTTTTTTGGCTAGGGAAATAATCTTGTTCATGTGGTGTTGAGGTTTTGTTATCTGATGTCTCAACTACTAAAATCAGTGCTTGGTTCAGTAAAGTTCAGTTGCTCCCATGTTTTGTAAGTGGAGGCCTGAGTTGGACCGCGGTTTGATGTCTGCTAAAATTCTTGCAAGTTCTTCGCCTTCTGAATTTGAGAACAAGGACAGGTTGGATAAATTTATCTTGTTAACTTAGAGTTATCCAAATTAATATTAGTTATTACTGGGCTTTGTTGAGGAGTCTGTAACTGACTTGAGCTTTGGCGTCAATTGTATCTTTGTAAATGATAGAAGAAAAGAGAGCATCAATTTCTAGAATTTTGTTACCTTGTTAGTAACCGAGCAAATATTATATTTACTGATTTCTTCTGCGGCAATCTTTTGTATGAGCTTTATCATTTTCTTCGTACCATTCTCTTGTAAAAAATAAAAGCACATTGAATACGAGTCCGCTGTTCTCGTGTTGAGAAACTAACAACAAAAACAGAAAATTGTTTTTTTTCCTCATTGGCATTAGGGATGAATAATGCCGAATGCTGATTCACTGGCGTATATTAGAAATTATCAGGTTTTATGCACGTGTAATGCACGTGCTTAAATAGTTGAATATCATAATTAAATATTTTTAATTTATTTCCTTACTAAAATTTGTTCCTCAATTCTATTTTGATCGTTTTTGCTCGCTTATGCCTTTAAATTTTAACATTGTGATTATTTATTTTCTTTGATGTTTGTTAGAATGTGATATAGCAAATTTAAATTTTTATGGTGATAATTAAATTGACAGGAAACATATGTTATCTAAAGCCAATTTGTATTTTCACGTGATTTAGACCGAATGTAAATTTTTATGTTGATAATTAAATTGACAGGAAACACTTTAAAAAAGTAGTGTTATAAAAGAAAGATTAATAATAAAAGCTGAAAAGCCAAGATGATTAATTAAAAGTGGGCTAAAATAAAATTAAAGAGAATATAAAGTTTGTTGCTAATTAATTGATAGACTTCAGAAAAAATCACTGACTAAAGATTAATGCTAACTCTAATATATTTTATATGATAAAAACATCCACATAACCATATAAAAATATTTAAAAGAGTTCATGAAAATCCTTTCTAAAGATTCTTGGTTTTACTCAAAAAATTAAGTTATTCTATAAAATATTCGAAAAATAAATCTTTTATTCGTTTTGTTTTATTTTTTTATTGAGTTAAGATCAGTCATTCTCCACCTTTATCTTTTTTCCTGAGCAACTCTAGAGTTGTGTCTTCATCATCAATATTGATTGTGACATTAGGCTGGAGCTGGATTTCTTGTATAATTATTTTTCCTTGAGCTCGTTCATGTTTTATCTTCTCGTCTTACTTCACAAAGAAGTTAAATGTATTTTTGATGATCAACAAAAATTCTAGAAATACAGACTTTGATTATTTTTGTGTTTCAATGAAACTAAATGTTAATTTTATATATATGAAAATTTTGTGTTTCTAATTTATTTTTAAAAAAATGTTAGGAGTTACCTCTTTTTTCTCTGTAATAAATTCTTTTGGTGTGCATCCAATAAGAGTTTCTGTCGTGTTAAATAATTTTACTTTTACTCTATCTGTGTTATTTTTCATAATGATCTGAACTAAATAACTGTATTTTTCATTATTAAATTAGCTTAGATTATATGTTAATATTTAATCTTGGTATGTTTATTTCATGAAGAAGGGATATTACTCAACCTTGGTACTACTTTATTAGTAATTTTGTGATATTTATCATTTGGACATTCTTATTAACACCTCGATCCAATCTTCTTGTTGTAGCCTTTGCAAGCTAGAACCACGGCTTAACTTTGTTGTAAATAGTAGTTATCTTTACATTATAGGCCCAATAGTGTGTCCGTAAATTGATAGAGTATTTTTAAGTTTAATTGTGTAAATTTTCGAGTAGTCTTATAAGATCATACCTCTTTTAAATTTGTGATTATTGCATATATCAATAGTTTAAATTTGTATTGTATTTGTAAAGAGCCTTGATGGATATGTTTCTATATTAGCAGCTTGTTCTGAATAAGCCATGCGTATTAGCTTTAAAATGTAATATTTTTTAATTTATTGTGTTATATGTATGTTTGCTTGGTTTACTTACCATTTTTTTATTTCTTCAATAAGTTGTATCTTTGTGTTGGTATATATTGTTAACATAATTTACGATAACTTGCATATTTTTCCTACAAATTTGAGACAGATATAATGTGAATTTTATGTGTAGTGACCATTAATAAAAAATTTAGTAGTAAAATATGTTACCTTCGTATTTAAAGATCTTTAAATCTAACGGTGCTATTTTGTGTTTATCTTTGATCGTGTCTTTAAAAACTAATCATTTACCGGTAGTCATATCCCCAAATAAATTTACTTCCAGAGTAGTACCACATATAGGAAAAAGAAAAATATCAATTTTAGTTTTTTTACTTATGTTATTATAATTAATTATCATGTATATACCTTTTGTCCATTATAATGATTTCTCTAATCTTATATGGCTTATTATATATCGCAACATAGTTGATCAATAACTTTACTTTAGTTTCTATTGTAAGATTAGTTATATGTAATTTTATATTAAGTTTATGATTTATTTAGTATTTCAAGAATAAAGTATAAAATTTTATAAATACAAACTAATTTTTCTTGTATCTTTCACGATGAATGCTTTTTTAATTGGGACAAAATTATTCACTATGTTCTTCAAGGGGGAACTCATCGGTGCTCTTTGCTAGATGTACCTTTTGTCATTGTATGCTCAAGTGTTTCATGAATATTTTCATATTTTTGGTGTATTTACTTCACTTCTCTATTTGAAATAAAAACAGCTTGATTTTTTAAAGGATATCTCTGAACGTTCTGATAGTTTTTTCAAGCAAAATTCCTTATATTTTTTTGCTCTTTAAATATTATTAACGTGAGAGATGAATGTTTATACATTATAATCAATTAATGCTAACTTATTATATTATAGTCTTTTGTTAGTTTTATGCAATTTATTCTTCTATTAATTAATGTTATTACTAAAATTATATGTAGTTCCTTAAATTTATACAGTAACGTTAATTTTTAATCTGTCATAGTTTTAATATATCATAATTGTTATTTTTTACCAACATCAACTTAGACTACTTTTAGATGTTGAAAAGGGATGATAAACTTTAAATTGAAACTTAAATTTATATATCTTAATGGAATGATATCAAACATTTACTCTTTTATTTGCTAAATTTTAGCCTTCTATGATTTTAAACTTTTGATGGTGTGTTTTATAACTTTTTTAGTTTTAATGTTATTTTTTTAATTTTTAATTTTATGTTGGTTGCTTGTAATTTTTATGCTTTATGAGTTGGTGGTAAGTTTTCAAATGTTAAGATGTTTCTTTCAACTCTGAAAATTTGAGCGTGTTTTTTTACAATTTCTAAAACTTTGAGTTATTTTTTGATAAATTCAAATTTTTAGCGGTCTGCTGATAATTTTTAGATTTGAAATCTACCGGTTATAAGTTTTGAAATTTCAGGATTTTTGTGAAATTTAAATTTTGAGGGAGCTTTCGTAGTTTATGTAACTTTGAGGTTATTTATTACAAATTTTAAGTTTTTAAGTGTCTAATGGTAATCCGTGAAATATATCTATGTTGTTTACAAGTTTTAAAGTCACTGAATTTAGGATGTTTTTTTCTAATTTAAACTTTTGAGGTTTTTTCTATAATTTTAGAAATATTGTGGGTGTAATTGTAATTTTTAAATTTCTCGGGGGCTGATTTTAATTTTTAGATTTCATGTTTGCTATTTTAAGTTTTAAAAAAGTAATGGTGTTTTGGGTAATTTTGAACTTTTAAAGATATTTTGTGTAATTTTTGAATTAAATATTAATCTTATTTTTTTAAATTGTTGAGCTATAGGTAGTGCATGTAGGGTTAATAAAGGATATAATTAGTATTTAGATAGAATATTTAAATAAAAAATTTAAAATAATATTTCACGTAGTTTGTTAATTTTTTTAATTGTTAGTTATAGATAGTCCCTGTGGGATCCTTCTTTCACTACCCGTGTACCTCATGTCGCACTATGCAGTGCCGATGGCGGTACTTGATCAGATTGAGAAGTGCGTGCGCATATTCTTATGGGGTGAGGTAGATAGTAGAAGGAAGATTCACCTCCTGTCATGGGCTAATGCAGGATCTGAGTTTGATCCTGGCTCAGAAGGAACGCTAACTATATGCTTAACACATGCTAGTCGAACGTTGTTTTCGGGGAGCTGGGCAGAAGGAAAAGAGGCCCCTAGCTAAGCCCTGCTTCAAAGCTACAGGGCACTAGCTACTTGATTTTCTAGATTTAGAATAGATTAAAATTTAAATGTAATATTCAAAATTATGAAGGGTAATATTGACCATAGAAAGATTTTTCTGAACTCATGTTTTTAAAGGGAGTATGATTAATTATCATACTCCCTTTAAAAGTATGAGTTTGGAAAAATCTTTCTATGGTCAATATTACCCTTAAATTATTTTAAATATTACATTGTTATCCTAATCTATTCTAATTATCCCATCTTCTTTGAATTGGTAATTAAATAATTGATTCTATTCATAATGAAATTTAACATGTTATTGGATAAAAGATATACGTTTGATATAAGTTTTTTAAATTACAAAAAACAACCCTACAAATTTAAAATTTTATTAAAACACATTGACAATTATAAATTTTACTTATTTCAGTTTAGTGAGAAATCTGAAAAACATATGCTAGCCAGAATATGAATGTTTTTTGACTTTGGAGAAAGTATCTTGTAAGTTTTAAAAATTATAAAAACACCCCTAAAAATTTAAAATTTATAAAAAACACCTTTAAAATTTTAAACCTATAAATACACTAAAAACCTACAAATAACACAAATAACCCCCAAAAATTTATAGAATTTATAATAAACACTCCAAACTTTTTATAAATTGCAAAATAAAATCCTTAAAATTGTTAAATTTATAAAAATCCTAATAATTTCCAACCTAATAGTACATTAAAAATATAAAAATTATATATCACCTACATAATTTATAGAAAACACCCTTAAAGTTTAAAAATTACAATCATACACTCAAAATTCAAATTTTACAAAGCCTGAGAATTTCAAACTCATTAGTAAATTGAAAGTATATGAAATATAAATAGTCTATAAAAATATACAATATGTATAAAAGGCCTATAACTTTAAAAATTACAAAAAACCCCCTAAAATTCATTATTTATATAAAAAACACTATGAGAATTTCTAACCTATAGACTCTAAAATGAATATATAAAATTACTGAAAACCCTTAGATAATTAAAATTTTGCAAAAAATATCATACTCTCTTTAAAAGTATAGGTTTAGGAAAAACTTTTCATGGTCAATATTACCCACAAATTGTTTTGGAAAGAACATAACTAATTTAAAATCTATTAAATTTAAAATTTACCAAAAAAACCCCTTAAAGTTTAGTACATTGCAAATCACCGCTCCAAAGTTTAAAAATTTTCAATGATTTTTGTAGCTCCTTGGTTTCAATATAATGTTTAGTAGTTTTGTGTATTTATAAATTACAAAATTTTAGGGTTTTATACAATTTTTAAAACTTTTGAGGGTGTTTCTTTTGTAGTTTTTTAAATTTTTATTGTATTTTTAGTGTAATGCATTGATATGTTAATTAACGATGATTTTGAAGAGTATGTCGTTCTTAAGATGTATTAAGCCACGCATCACTATTACTAGGTAGTATAGTTTATATATGAAAAAAATTTCAGACAATCTATATAGTGGCTAAAAGGATTTTGACTTTAATGTACTATTTTTTATAAATTATATTTAATGTGAACCCACCATATAATTTTGACTGTAGTCATCATAACTTTAATATGTTTGATTGATTAATTATATAGATATATAGACCATAGATTACTTTACTTTCTCGCATGAACTAATATTTGGCACTTAATAAATTAAATTATTAATTTTAAATTTAATATAAAAAGGAGCTCTAATAACATTTATTTATTTACCTACAGAATAATACAATTTCAATTCCTATATTTTGCTTGAGATTTATTCTATAGTTACACGTATTAAATTAGTAACTAAAATAATAATTATTCATGCTTAAATTATGATTATTATAGTTGGACACTCACTATGAAATTTTAATAAAGATATGTACTTTACTTTCTATAGATATCTGCATTGCTCATGTATAGTTTATAAATTAGTGGTTAATTTGACATATTAAATTACTTTTCCTTTGTAGAAATTTTCTTCTTTAATTTTTGGATTGTGTAATCGCTATATCACCATTCTAGCGTAGAAAGAACCTCACTCTAAATAGCTTCAAGCTAATATTTGAGTTGAAATGAAGTATATACTATTACTACTATGTGTATATATTTAAAAAAAAAACAATGTCAACAATTTTTAAATAGAAGAGAATATTCTAACCTCAGATATTATAAAAACTAAATATAGCCAATTGAGTGATTAGCAAAAGAGAACTTACATTTGAAAAACCTGAATAATAAGATAAAGAGGAAAGGTAATGATATTAACAACAGTACTACAAATAGCAAACTGCAATGTAAAGTTACATATTTTGTGGAGCCCAACTACTAGTCATAAAGCATCGAGATTTATATATATATATATATATTATAATTTATTAAAAATGGTCATATAATCTTATATAATAAAATTAATTTAATACTAAATAGTAATATGTAAAACCCCGTAAATTTGAATATTTTATGATAAATAATGATAAATATGTTATATGGTGAAAAATAATATATTTTGATATTTGGATATGATAAGAATTGATTTGAGATCAATGTATATTTGTGAAAATATGAGTGCAAATGCACAAAAGATGCACAAAGGCCAAAAGAGTGAAAATCTGGGAATAATGACCAGTTATGAGTTTTTATGTTTTTCACACCGATGCAGTTAGAATTTGGAAAAGTGTAAAAGACCAAAGTTGTAGGTCTCTTCAGCAGCTTTCCAACAAGTCTTAGATCACCTCATTCGGAGGTCGGATGAGAAAGTTATAACCAAAATACCGAAGGAGTATTTTCCTAGTCAGACTAGGTTTCCTGGTTCGGGTCTAACTGGTTTGTTTCGGGTTTACCTCTATAAATACCTGTATTTTTTATGAAAATTCCTTTCTTTTATCATATCTAAGAACCCTAACAGCCACCAAACCCCCATAAACCCTATTTTGAATTCTTGGAGAAGATTGGAGGCTTTCAAGTTGGGTTTTTGTTGATTTTTAGCTTATTGTTTATCTGAATTTAGATGTCTTATGCTTCGTTTTAAAGTTTTGTGCATGATTGAAGGTTTACATATGATTTCTTGTGCAAATAATCATGCTTGTTATGTTCTGCTGAAAATCTGTTGCACATATATACTATTGAACTAGAAATTTGAAATAACAAATAAAATCCAAATTGAACCAAACTAATGTCAATTGAAAGATATGTGAATCTAGTTTTCAAAACAGAAAACCATACCTAAATATAATTTTTCTAGAGAAAGATATGCTCAATTTACTGATGATATGTTCTGCAGAAAATCTGCTGCACAAATAAAATGTTTGACTGGAAATTTAAAATATCATATGAACTCCAAACTGAACCAAATTAGTGTCAAATGATAGCTATGTGAATATAGTTTTCAAAACGAAAAACTATTCTTAAAAATAGTTTGTCCAGAGAAAGATATTCTCAATTTACTAATGCAAAACGAAAAACTATTCTTAAAAATAGTTTGTCCAGAGAAAGATATTCTCAATTTACTAATGATATGTCCTGCAGAAAACTGCAGATGTGCTGAGAAAGATATTCTCAATTTACTAATGATATGTCCTGCAGAAAACTGCAGATGTGCTGATTTGAAATAAATTAATATATTACGTAAAGGTTTCTTGAGTTTCCCTATTGTTTGTTATTTTTTTGAGAGAGTTTCTCGATCTTGTACTGTTATATACAATGCTTAAGAGTTGCTTAATATCTAGGATGATGATGAACACCAGATATGGACACGCACACCGAGATATGTGCACGTACACTTAGATTATGCTGTGTTAACATACTTTTTGTCGCATGTTAAGCTGATGAATACATATGAAAGAGTATAGTTATTTCATGTATCCGGAAATAGGGAGATAAAACCTATTTGCCGCAGAACGATTGAGTAATAGTATTACAAAAGTATCGTTATTTCATGTATCCGGAAATAGGAAGATAAAACCTATTTGCCGCAGAACGATTGAGTAATAGTATTACAAAAGTATCGTTATTTCATGTATCCGGAAATAGGAAGATAAAACCTATTTGCCGCAGAACGATTGAGTAATAGTATTACAAAAGTATCGTTATTTCATGTATCCGGAAATAGGGAGATGAAACCTATTTTTCGCAGAACGATTGAGTAAGATTATTACAAAAGTATCGTTATTTCATGTATCCGGAAATAGGGAGATAAAACCTATTTGCCGCAGAACGATTGAGTAAGAGTATTACAACAGTATCGTTATTATATGTATCCGGAATAGGAAAATAATAAATCCTATTGCCGCAGAGCGATTGAGTAACGAGCATTACAAAAGTATCGCTATAGTACAAGATGATGCACACATAGATAATTGATCAGTTGTAAGTTTTACTTCCCAGATAGATTGCCCGTGAGTAGGGTATTTTCCTTTGAGAATTTGATACACCCGTTATGGATGGCAGATATATTTGTTTTAGCTTGGTTGGTATCCTCTTATATTAGAGCAGGTCACTCGGACGTAATTCGAGATGAGATGATTATTCTTTATGTTGGAGATTGGAGTATTTATCATTGATTATTTGTTTTTTATTCATAGAGAGTTATATGAATGATTTGATATATGTATGTACTGACTCTATTTTCTTATATACTCCTACCCCTTCCCCTGGGGAGAGGTAGTGATGATCTCGCTAGCGCTTTGACGCTCGTTGTTTTCCCCCCTTTCAGGCAGCGAGTCTGGCGCACGGAGAGTCGCAGGTTGATGAGACTTTTTAGTTGTCCATTTAGTTACTTATCATATTTTGTAGTTATTGCAGAACTCCACATGTAGTTGATAAATCTCAGAATCTAGATTGATATTCTGTTTCATAGAGTTGAGAGCTATTATGAGACTTTGTTTATGTGACTCATTGTATTTGAGATTCAGTTCAAACTCAGAGATATGTCTATTTTATTCCAGTTGGGCTCATTATTGATTTTTCTTATGCTTCTTCTGTGTATATTCAGTGTTGTCCTATTTCTATTTTTACCTGTCTGTACCTTCACCTATTTATTGTTCCACTAGAGAGATAGTGATTGTGATGGTGAAACTTGTCATAGCATGGTGGTTGGTGCTTGGCAGGTTTGACAATCCGGGTTTCACCTGGGACTGCAGCCCTGTGTGAACCCTGGGGCGTCACATAATATCAGTGTAATAATATCATAATTAGGGAAAATTCTTTATGAACCAATATGTTTTTTATGCTATATAAGCTATGCACTCTAAATTCTTATGTCTTTTATAGAGCCAAAAAGTTTAAATACGAGCCTCTAATATTTTTCTCTCACAACAGCAAAATCCACTTAGCAGATGTGGATATTCCGAATAAATTATATGTCCTGTATACAATACAAGTGCCCTAGGCTAGTGAATTATGATAGTATATTTCATTCATATTGTTTGGTGCAAAATTTGATAAAGACCTTACATCAAAGAAAAAAATTATATTTAAAACACATGGCGAAATATATCATAATCCCCTTACTCTAATTTCGCAAGAAAATAATACTTCTTACTTTCAGTTTTACTTCTATTTTCAGAGAATGAGCTATAAAATTGAATGAGAATATTAGATAATGTAAATATGAGTTAAATCATAACTAAAAGTTAATGTGAATATGAGTCAAACTACAACTAAAAGTTTAATATACATATTGCAAGTAAATTTATATGCAATTTTTTTGTGAATTGAATGATCACCCATCTTTTGAAGACTTCAAGACACTAATAAATAAAAATAACGTGCTAGATCAATGTGTTTATAATTCACAAATAGTAGATCACGTGACCATAATCGGGGTTGAAGGAAACAATGCCAATATTTCATTTGAGAGAGATATTATTGAGTTGATCAATCCCATACAAACTTTATTTTTTTATTTTTGAACTAGTA
>NC_033798.1:10340069-10343132 GCF_001876935.1 Asparagus officinalis
TATATATATATATATATATTACAATATTTTTTTTCAAAACTACCCTTAAACACATGTACGTACATCATAAGTACATACACATATGCATACTAAATATCATTTACTAAATGCCATGCATAAATTGATGCATACACACACATGCATAAACAACATTTAAATAATCACAATTAAATAAATTATTCATAACCCCCAAATAATTTATCTATGAATAGATTATTCATAACCCCCAAATTTATTCTCAGTTGTTCCTTCATAATTTTGCTATACAACTTTCATTGTCCCACTAACTTCCAATTAACTGAACATTTTAATTACTCATTTAGTGCAAAGTATGAATTGACTCATAATTCTAGCAACTAATGCCCATCGTCAAGCATTACATAAATCTCTCTTGATATAGACCGTTGAGAGCCTCTATTAATTGTCCAATTTTTCTTAATATCTTAATTGAGAGTAGGGAAGTTTTTTCGACGTTGTTCGGTTCTAAGATGGCGAGGAGCTTGGAGGGGAGGTCTGAGCACGTGATGTCGCAAAGAATGACATGTGAGGAGGGAAGTGTAGGAAGAGGAAGATGGCATCAAAGCGATACCATAGTCGACACCTTGAAAATGATGAAAGTAAGTGAGAATGAATGAGATAAAAGAAAGGAGTTGAAATTAAAAAAAAAAAAATTAGAGGAGTTGAAGGTGAAAGTAGAAGTGATCGCTAATGCCTGCTAAAATTTAAACTTGATTATGCCCACTCTATTGAGTATTGATATTAAGCGTTGTTCTTCTAATTCGCGCGGTTATCAACTTTAAGATTCCCATAAAGATCTATTGTGCCTACTCTATTGATATTTTGACATTTTCTTTCTTTGTAGTTTGATTTTCTCTCTTTATAGTTTGATGCTGGTCATTTCAAATTTTTTTGCAGGCAAGTGTTATTTTGATGGCTTCTTTGATTCGTTCTGTCTTTAATAATAATAATTAAGTAAAAAAGCATCATATATATGAGATTTTATTGGGATCCACTTTGTTGGGTACTGAAATGGGGGAGAAAATCTAGTGTTAGTTGCTTAAAGTGATTACCGAATCTCACTCTCCCTCTGATTGGGCCACCTAGCTCTTGCTTTCATTTGTTCGTGGGTAACAGTTATGGTGCTGCTACAGGGACCCGAAATAGGGGACCCAGCCCCCTGAATGCATGATGCACTGTTCATGAACAATACATTATGCATTCAGGAGAGCAACTCACCTGTCCCCCCTAGGTCCCCTGTTTCGGTCTCTGTAGCAGCACCCCAGTTATAAAGGGAAAATAGTAAATGATAACATGTAGTAAAAGCCATTGGATTTATATACACTTTGCTAATTTTAAAACCACATCCAACCCCATAAACTTTAACGGTATTGCACTAAACCCTCTTAAAAAAACCCCTTAAATTTTAGTGGTTATTGCATACAACTATCTAATTTTTTTTTAATTCCACTAATGTACTAGCATAATTAAAAATTAAGAGGATTATGTGCAAAGACGCCTAAAGTTCAGGGGTCTACCGTAATTAAAAAGTTAAAGGGGGGGTATGTGAAATAACACCTAAATTTGACATAATTAAAAAGTTTAAGTGGAGTTTATTTGCTATAATGCCTAAAGTACTCGGTGTTAAGCCGTATTAAAATGTTCATGGGGGTTTACCGCAACACGCCCAAAGTTTTGGAGGTTTCCTAAAATAAACCCCTAAAATCAGCAAAGCATATAATCTTTTGTAACTGGTGCACTGCCCACATACGAGGGCGAGTGAGCTTTGCGGTCGCTTTGTGTGACCGCAGCTCGGGTTTCTTTGAAGTGAGTTAATTTATAGACGTTTGCTCTGACAACTCGATTTCGTGATTGAATTATCTTATTCCTAACAAATAATGTTGCAATGCAGTATTAAAATAACTAGGTTAATGATACTATGCTTACTTTTCAAAAAAAAAAAAAAAGAAGATAAAATACTATATTTAATTGTGAAACTTAGATTTGAAAGTTGGAGACAGCTGAGGAATTTGTCTAATCAGATAGAACACAAATTTTGGTGACCAAAATATTACGGATTTACTTCGGTTTGAAAGTATTTGTTGTTTGTTTGATTAGATACAATAATTGTATGCTCTCAACTTATTATAACATCATTGTAAGTTTATAAATTCATATTTTATACTGGAATATAAATTACATATAAAAATTGATTATAATTTACCATCAAATATATATTTATATTAGCATATAAATTTATATATTTTATATTCAGGTTATAAAATATAAATTTGGCATATATTAAATAATATAATCTATAGCAAAATTAGCATATAATGATATAAATTTTATGTACTTTCACTAAAATATAAACATCACAAAGATTCAAATTATTGAAATATATCTTAGTTTATAATAGACATCTGTACCGATTCACATAGATTTTTATTCATTTTATTTTTAAATTTATATACTTTTATATGTAGAAATATGTTGTGCGCCGCGGAAGCCCGAATAGACAATACAAAAGCACACACAAGAACAATAGTAGACCACAAGTGAACACAAGCTACCAATCACAGCAAGAACACAAGATATATGTGGTTCGGCAATGTGCCTACGTCCACGGGGCAAGGAGAGGGAAGTTTTACTAATGAAATCAAAAGGGAATACAAATTAGGGTTACAAATCTTATTCCATTCCATTGAGGACTATCTCATCTAGGCCTGTCCATCCGGGCCGGCCCGGCCCGGCCCGGAAATCCGGGCCCGGGCCGGGCAAAACCGGAGCCCGGACCCGGACCCGGGTACCCCGGGCCGGGTCCGGACCCGGGCCCGGGCCTAACAGGGCCGGCCCGGTTTTTTTAATTTTTTTCCTTTTCTTTTTTGTTGATTAAAAAATGCTAAAAATAGTTTAAAATTATTATATTTTATATAATTATGTATTAGTATATACTTACAAATTATTACGTAACTATATATTATATATACATATATTATATGTAAATATATTGTATATATTTATAAGTTATAACTTGAGAGAGAGAATCGCATAAGTAGTCATTGC
>NC_033798.1:10343861-10393381 GCF_001876935.1 Asparagus officinalis
TATACTTATATATACTTATACATATATATACTTATATAAGAGAGAGTATACTTATATATACTTATATACTAAGAGAGAGTATATATACACACATATGACATATTATATGTAAGAGAGAGTATATATACTAAGAGAGAGTATATATACACACTTATATATACTTATATATACTTATATATACTTATATACTAAGAGAGAGTATATATATACACACATATGACATATTATACATATATAGAAATATGTTATATATACATATATTATATATATACATATATTATACATATATAAAAATATATTATATATACATATATTATACATATTATATATATTTATATATACATATATAATATAATACATAAAAATAAAAAATAAAAAATAAAAAATAAAAAAAACTACTATTCCGGACCGGGCCGGGCCCGGGCCGGGCACAAAAGAGCCGGGCCGGGCCACGGGCCGGCCGGGCCCGGGCCGGGCTCCGGGCCGGGCCCGGACCGCGGGCTGTTTTGGACAGCCCTAATCTCATCCACTTATTAGCCCGTCCTTCTTTCTCCATCTTATTATTTGTTTGTTTTAATTGGTGTATTTAATAGCCACAAAAGTCCACACCAGATCATAACCAATTAAGAATACACCAAAGAGACATATGGGTGGGAATCAAACACGTTGGTTCCTTTTGGAATAAATTGTGATTTTCTACTCGCTTTCCCAACAAAATCAATTTATAACCTTGCCCATACGAAAACAACAGTAGAGGACCACTGCATTAATCATAACTGTTGATTTACATAGTTGCTCGCTACAATTCATTCAAAATCTAATACTTGTCGTATCCTATGAATTGCATTTTTCTTAATTTATACTTAAAAACAAATCTTAACCGCGCACTAGACAAATCAACACTTGTGATATAGTGGTCCCCCCTACTACCTTTTGAGAATGGAGAACACCCAAATCCTCCATATCTTGTTGTCCTGTAAACAAATAAAGAATAATGACCATTGATTTTATTATGACATAAACCGGTTGATGGGGTCCACAAATTCCATGGATTTCCTACAAAACCGTGGATCCTAATAGCTCACCCTTAGATTTTGATCCACAAAAGAGCATTTGACCTAGTGATGGATCTAGAAAATTTTTCATGGGGGTGGATGACGGTTATCTATTTACCTAATAAAGAATAAATTATAAAAATTATAGTACTTGGATGAGGTCAATGTTTATTTGGGCTCTTGGATTTGAGTTTTGGGCATCTCCAACAGCTTCTTCAAAATTTTCTCCAAAATAGTGAAACAAAAGTCATATTCTCCAACTAATTTTTACACCAACTCCAACAGCTTCCTCATTTTGAAGAATCAATTTTTTCCTCCAAAAATTTGGAGAATGCTGCAGATTTGGGGAAGCTTCCCCATTTTTTCTATTCCATCCCTATTTTGGGGAATGAGATAGAGAATCTGTTGGACTAAAAACCTAACTAAATTCTCTAAAAATAGGAAATGGGGAAGCTGTTGGAGATGCTCTTAGTATTTGGGGGGCTATTAAATTTTTAAATGAGTTAAGTCTAATAGGTTATTGAGTCAGATTTTAGTGGTGCAAATTGTTTGAATTTGGGGGTTAAGAGTTCAAATTTACAAGGGGTAAAGTGATACGACCAAAACTTCTGGGTGCGGTTGCCCACCCAACACCGTGTAAATCCGCCCCCGATACGACATGCATATGCGATGTGAGATAATGCTCAATTTCTCGTGCTTCATCTTCTCCAAATCCGTAAACGAACTCTTAGAAACAGCATTTTCATGAAATATTGCATTTGGCTCTAGTTTAATTTTGATTCATTCAGATTCTCATATTAAACATCTTGGTTCTTTTCTCAGTATGAAGTGGTTTTCTCGTGGCTAGCTAGTCCATGAACAGCGAGTACTACAACTAAGAGAGGAAATTATATCACCATTGCCAGTGAAAACTTCCACGGATGTATGCTCTCTTTAACATAATATATAGAAAATGGTAGTGGAGGAGAAAGAGCTAATTTGAGCATGTGTATAGTGAGGTGTGGGAATAGAGAGGAACCTCCAAAAAGAAACGACAGCCGATGAGGAGTGGTTAATGTTGATTTCTCGCAGTTTGTGAAGCATCAGGTGATTTGGCCCCAGCCAAGGTTAGATATCACTAACACTTGGGACCGCAGGAGCATGTTCAAGTATAAAGTTATAACCTTCGGCCTCAACCGAAACTTCTGAGTTTTGATGGGAGTAAGATGAACTTTAAAATGACCTTTAAAATGGATTGTAAACAAGGTCTTCTATTTAAAGTTGTCTAGGATTAATCGATCTGTAGAAACAACATTTAACTTGCTTGAGCATGTTAACCATTTTCACTCTTTACAGGGAACTTCCTGCCTCTCGTCGAAAAATATACTGTTGTATGTTGCTCAGATACTTCATTTGATAGTTGTTTTTGTTGCTGTAACCATAAAATATTTTTGTCGCTCTGATTGATTTTTTCCTGTGTGGGATGTGTTGGTGTTGACGAATCATAAAACTTCTCAACACCACTTCAGGGTCTTGTTCTTAATGACAAAAAAGATAAAAGATAATCACACAAATAATAGACACAAGGATTTACGTGAAAAACCCAAACGGGAAAAACCACGGGTTAAGCTTTGAGCTCGGAGGATACTTCACTATAAGGGAATCAACAAATGGGTACAAGGCACACACGGCACACCTAACAACGTCGACTTCCACACAGCCCTCACACATCCTCCTTGTTTCTTAACTCAACACTAGAGATCTCTACAACACAAGAGACTTTTCTTCACTCTAACTCTCTATACTTTCAAGAGAACAAGTGGAAAAACTTGGATGATTTTTGGATGATCTCTCTACAATGAGAGGATGCCTATTTATAGGCCTTGATGAATCTTTTCATCTTCCAAAATGCTTGTGAATACACAAATTTGTCCAGATTTGAGTAGGGTACTTTGACTGACCATAACTCCCCTCAACACTGATTTGTTTCCTGTGATTCAAAGATTAGAGTAAACTATACATGCACCTCTACAACTTTCATGTAGATTTCTGAGCCAAATAATGACTGCATTATGCCCGAAAAGACCATGCAAAATTGTATCTGCATGCAGAAAAACTACATCAATAAATGAGTTGGAAATTGAGCCAACTCCAACAATCTCCACCTTGGCGAGATATCCAACGCCACTCGAAATTGTCAGCTGCATCTTTGGAGCATTAGTCTTCTGAATCACGAACACTTGTCACCGGAACATGGATCTTCGGAATCTAAGAAGTTAGTGAATCACGAACACTTGTCACCGGAACATGGATCTTCGGAATCTAAGAAGTTAGACTCCGGAACTTCAGAACAAGTCCTGCTACTTGTCACCGGAACATGGATCTTCGGAATCTAAGAAGTTAGACTCCGGAACTTCAGAACAAGTCCTGCTTTGGCTTCAACTGCTTCACCTTGATGAGCATCAACTCATCTCCCTGTACCTCTGGTGACTAGGTGCACTCATGAGCTAACATATCATCAGATTTAGCAGACTCAAGCAATGCTTGAACTTCTACGCCGTAACCGGTTTAGTGAGAAAATCTGTTGCATTCTCGTCAGTATGAACTTTCTTCACATCGACCTCTCCATTCATGAGCTAATCATGAATCAATGTTAGCGTACTTCAATATGTTTTGTCCTTGCATGAAATACTGATTCTTTGCAAGACAAATAGCACTCTGGCTATCATATTGAATTTTCACAGAGTTTTGATTTAGACTCAAATCACTTGCTAAGCCCTTGAGCCATATGGCTTCATTTGCAGCTTCTGTTAATGCCATGTACTCGGCTTCTGTGGTAGACAAGGCACTAATGAATTGTAGCATGGATCTCCAAGATATGGGTCCTCCATCGCAAGTGAAAACGTATCCTGTTGTGGATATTCTCTTGTCTAAATCTCCTGCATAATTGGAATCGACGAAACCAGTGATGCACTCCTCTTCATGTTGTCTTTAAAACATAATCGCCTTTGTTTTTGGTGCCCTTCAGGTATCTAAGAATCCATTTGACAGCTTGCCAATGATCTTTACCTGGATTTGACATGTATTTTGATACCACACTCAAAGCTTGAGCGAGATCTGGCCTTGTGCAGACCATTACGTACATTAAGCATCCGACTGCGCTTGCATACGAAATCTTCTTCATTTCTTCACACAAAGTCTTCTTTTCCTTCTTCCACAAATCCTTCTGCTGAGCCATATAGATGGTTTCCTCCAAATCTCCATGAAGAAAAATTGTATTCACGTCGAGTTGTTCTAGCTGCATGTCATGCTGTGCTACATGAGATAGCAACACCCGAATGGATGTACGCTTGACCACTAGAGAGAAAATTTCATCATAATCTACTCATTCGTTTTGCAAGAACCCCTTCGCAACTAACCTTGCTTTGTAGGTAGGAGCCTTTGCTTCATTTATGCTTTCTTTCTTTCGATAAACCCACTTAGATCCGATGATCTTTCGATCTTGCGCTTTTAGAACTAACTCCCAAACAGAGTTCTTATGGAGAGATTCCATCTCCTCTGACATATCACCTATCCATTCTTGCCGCTCATCATTTTCCATGGCTTCTTTGAAAGTAGAAGGATATTCTTTGCTAGCTAAGAGTGCATAGCATGCTTCATATTCCCATCCGAATCGTTGAGGAGGCTTGATGACTCTTCTCTATCTTGATTGTGCTATGATTGTAGGTTCTGCATGAACCTCTTCGGCTTGTTGATGTTTGTCGTGTTGCTCCACCTCAGCTTGACTTTCTAGAATATAACCTTCCGTTGACAAAGGAATTTTAGTACGACAAGGATCCTCATCTTTGTCAATAGCTTCATGCTCCAAGTCTTTCATCAAACACAACATCTATACTCAGCACTTTCTTCTTGTTTTTCGGATCCCACAACTTGTAGCCTTTCACTCCATTCTCAAAATCAAGAAAAATGCACTCGAGTGACTTTGACTTCAGCTTGTTCCGTTTATCACTCGGAATATGAACATACGCATCCAAAAACCTTCAGAGTAGAATAGTCAACTTCTTTGTCCGACCATACTTCTTTGGCACATTTAAAGTTCAGCAGCTTAGATGGTGACCGATTAACCAAGTAGGCAGCATAATTAACAGATTCAGCCCAGAAAGACTCGGGCAATCTTGCATGAAGTCTCATGTATCTTTCTTTCTCCATGAGAGTCTGGTTCATCCTTTCTGCCGTGTCATTTTGTTGTGGAGTTTTCTTCACGGTAAAGTATCGCGTAATGCCTTCTTGCTTGCAAAATGCTAGGAATCGCCCATCACGATATTCACCTCCATTATCACTTCGCAAATACTTGATCTTCCATCCAGTTTGGTTCTCTACTTTCGCCTTTCATTCTTTGAACTTCTTAAAGACCTCAAATTTCTCCCGCATGAAGTAGACCCAAAATTTTCACGAATAGTCATCCATGAAGGTGGCAAAATAGCGAGCACCACTATGAGATTTTGTAGGTGTCGGCCCCCATACATCGGAGTGAATATAGTCGAGAATCCTCTTTGCACGATTCTCCTTATTTGTAGGCTTAAATGAGACCTTGCGTTTCTTTCCAAGTACGCAATACTTGCAGAAATCTAACTTGCAAGTCTCCATGTTCTTCAACAGCTTCCTATTGTGCAGTTCCTCCATAGCCGGCTCACTCATATGGCCAAGACGAAGATGTCATAGATGAGCCGAGTCTTCAGAGTCAATCTTGGAGTCCTCTTTGGAAGTTATGGATACAACAACTTCACTTAAGATAGTATCTCCTAGAAGCTTGTACAAGTTGTTGGGAAGCTTCTCTCCTCGCATGATCACCATCGAGCCCTTACAAATCTTGATCTTGCCTCCGCCTGAGGAGTAGGTGAGGCTGCTTGCGTCTAGAGTGCCCAAAGAAATTAGGTTCTTCTTGAGTGCATGAACATGCCGCACATTGCCGAAAGTGCGAATGATGCCATCATACATCTTCACCTTCACTGTGCCAATGTCGATGATCTTGCACGCAACATTATTCCCCATAAGGACTTCACCTCCATCCTTCTTTTCATATATATCGAACCAAAACCTATTTGCACACATATGGAAAGAGCAACATGAATCAAGAATCCATGAATTAGAAATAGTTTCACCCGACGTAACCGAAAGAAGCTCATCATTGTTCTCCGTGGCAACTCTAGCCAAATAGGTGGTTTTAGATTTCTTCCCTTCTTTTTGATCTGTCTTGAATTTTTTGTGGTTCTTCTTGAAGTGGTCTTTCTTATAACAGTAGTAGCACTCCTTATCCTTGTGGCTCTTGGATTTAGATCTCCCACGGTTGTCCAACTTGGCACCTTTCTCCTTTGGTCGACCCCGATCGTTCAACCCCTTGACGAGTAGGCCTTCATTTTTTAAGTCAGCTCCCGTGCTCTTGTTCATTTTGACATGAGAGATGATGTCTTGAACAACCTCTTCAAATCAAAGAGTCTCCTTACCAAACATGAGTGTGGTCCTGAAATATTTGAATGACGACGGCAAGGATCGTAGCAATAGCAAAGCTTTATCCTCTTCTTCAAACTTGACCTCCACTGGAGTCCTCTTTGGAAGTTGTGGATACAGCAACTTCACCTAAGATAGTATCTCCTAGAAGCTTGTACAAGTTGTTGGGAAGCTTCTCTCCTCGCATGATCACCATCGAGCCCTTACAAATCTTGATCTTGCCTCCGCCTGAGGAGTAGGTGAGGCCGCTTGCGTCTAGAGTGCCTAAAGAAATTAGGTTCTTCTTGAGTGCAGGAACATGCCGCATGTTGCCAAAAGTGCGAATGATGTCATCATACATCTACACCTTCACTATGCCAATGCCGATGACCTTGCATGCGATATTATTCCCCATAAGGACTTAACCTCCATCCTTCTTTTCATATGTATAGAACCAAAACCTGTTTGCACACATATGAAAAGAGCAACCTAAATCAAGAATCCATGAATTAGAAATGATTTCACCTGACGTAACTGAAAGAAGCTCAGCACTGTTCTCCGTGGCAACTCCAGCCAAAGAGGTGGTTTCAGATTTCTTCCCTTCTTTCTGATCTACCTTGAATTTTTTGCAGTTCTTCTTAAATTGGTCTTTCTTATGACAGTAATAGCACTCCTTATCCTTGTAACTCTTGGATTTAGATCTTCCACGGTTGTCCAACTTGGCACCTTTCTCCTTTGGTCGACCCCGATCGTTCAACCCCTTGACGAGTAGGCCTTCATTTTTTAAGTCAGCTCCCGTGCTCTTGTTCATTTTGACATGAGAGATGATGTCTTGAACAACCTCTTCAAATCAAAGAGTCTCCTTACCAAACATGAGTGTGGTCCTGAAATATTTGAATGACGACGGCAAGGATCGTAGCAATAGCAAAGCTTTATCCTCTTCTTCAAACTTGACCTCCACTCGCAAAAAATCTGTTATACAATGGTTAAACACATTAAGATGCTCCATAACATCATCTCCATCTTCCATACGAAGATTAAACAATTCATCTTTTAAGAAAAGCTTAATAGAGAGAGTCTTTCCCATGTAGAGATTCTCTAACTTCTCCCATGTGCCCCTTGCGGTAGTTTCCTCCATCACATTATAGGTGACTTCGTTGGATAAGTGTAGCTTAAACGAGCTCATCGCCTTAAGGTCTACCTTGTTCCAAGCCTCCATAGACATCGTCTTTGGCTTGTGCTCAACCCTCATAATGCACATGTGTAGATCTTACTGAATCAAGATATTCTTCATCTTGCGTTGCCACAATGTGAAATTGCTTTACCCATCAAAAGGCTTCAGCTCAACCTTCACACCGCCAATTATCGACTTGTCTTCAGCCATTAAGAACACCACAACCATGCTCTGATACCACTTGTTGGTGTTAACAAATCACAAAACTTCTCAATACCACTTCAGGGTCTTGTTCTTAATGACAAAAAAGATAAAAGACAATCACACAAATAATGGACACAAGGAATTACGTGGAAAACCCAAACGGGAAAAACCACGGGTTGAGCTTGGAGCTCGGAGGATACTTCACTATAATGGAATCAACAAATGGGTATAAGGCACACATGACACACCCAACAACGCCGACTTCTACACAGCCCTCACACACCCTCCTTCTTTTTTAACTCAGCACTAGAGATCTCTACAACACAAGAGACTTTCATTCACTCTAACTCTCGATACTTTCAAGAGAACAAGTGGAAAAACTTAGATGATTTTTGGATGATCTCTCCACAATGAGAGGATGCCTATTTATAGGCATTGATGAACCTTTTCATCTTCCAAAATGCTTGTGAATACACAAATTTGTCCAGATTCGAGTAGGGTACTTTGACTGACCATAACTCCCTCAATGCTGCTTCGTTTCCTGTGATTCAAAGCTTGGAGTAAACTATACATGCATCTCTACAACTTTCATATAGATTTCTAAGCCAAATAATGACTGCATCATGCCCAAAAAGACCATGCAAAATTATATCTACATGCAAAAAAACTGCAGCAATACATGAGTTGGAAAATGAGCTAACTCCAACAGGATGAGAATGTCTCCTTCCATAATTACGCTGAAGCCTATCTAAAGATTTCAGAACTTGGTAAGTGTTGCACACTTGTGAAAATCTCTAAATTTGCAAGAAACTAGCAAAGATTTGATATTGTTCTTGGCTTAATCTTCACATTATGATTGTGTGTTTACAAGTTTGTTGAGGCTAGAGATGTTAGATGTTACTGATCGTTGCAATAAGCGCACTTTGGACGGTGTGTACAATGCCCTGGAACAAATTCACCGCTGTATGGCTGACCAGCGATTACTAGTAATTCCGACTTCATGCAGGCAAGCTGCAGCCTACAATCCAAACTATGGACATGTTTTTGAAGTTATGTCACCCTCATGGAATCGCAACCCTTTGTCATGCCCGTTGTTGCATGCATGTCACACAAGACATAGAGGGCATGATGACTTGACATCATCCTCATCTTCTTCCAGCTTATCACCAGCAGTCTATTCAAGGTTCCACAATCAATGGTGGTAGCTAAACACTAGGATTGTACTCGTTGCAAGACTTAACCCAACACCTTACAACGCGAGCTGACGACAACCATGCACCGCCTGCATCTATGTTCCTGAAGGCACCCCTCTCTTTCAAGAGGATTCACGGCATATGTCAAGCCCTGGTAAGTTTCTTCGCTTTGAATCAAAGTAAACCACATGCTCCATCGCTTATGCGGGCCCCCATCAATTCCTTTGAGTTTCATTCCTGCGAACGTACTCCCCTAGCGGGATACTTAACGCGTTAGCTAAAGCACTCCACGGGTTGATATGCATATCGCCTAGTATCCATCAAGGTATCTAATCTCATTTGCTCCCCTAGAATTCGTCTCTCCGTGTCAGTGCTGGCCTCGTAGAGTGCTTTTATCGTTGGTGTTCTTCCCAATCTCTATGCATTTCATCTCTCCACCGGAAATTCCCGCTGCTCCTACCATACACGTTTTGTACTTTCCACTGTCTGTCAGGATTGAGCCCTAGGATTTGACAACGGACTTGAAAAGCCACCTACATACGCTTTATTGTTAGTGTTCTTTTGTCGTTAGTGTTCTTCTTGATCTCTATACATTCACTGCTCCACCGAAAATTTCTTCTGCCCATACCATACTCCAGCTTGGTAGTTTTCACCGTCTATCCAGGATTGAGCCCTAGGATAATGAATGCATTCTCTGTCTTACCGCGGCTATTGGCACAGAGTTAGCCAATGCTTATTCCTCAGATACCGTCATTGCTTTTCATGACCCATGAGTCTTCTACCTTCATGCGGCATTGCTTCGTTAGGCTTTCACTCATTGTGGAAAATTCCCCACTGCTGCTCCCGTAGGAGTCTGGGTCTTTGCTTAGTTTGTCATTTTTGGTAATTGTTGCTGTTTGAGCACAATATTATTTTGTTCTGGTTCTTGGCCTGGAACTTTATTGGCAATAGAGCTTGTTTTGAATTCAAACTAGTTTCAAGCCCGTGCAATGCACGATATTTTAAAGGAAGAATTGTACCTCAACTTTCATTGGTTCGGTCATGTTCAAGTAAAAATTCGAACAAAACTGGGTCTTATGTTGCATATTTGACATCACTTATGTTTCTTCTCGGTCTCACAGTTAAGACTCGCAAGGAATTGAGCAACATAATTTGGACTAACCAAATGCTTACAAACAATTAAGTCTTCATACTGATCTTATAATATGCATAAACAATTCAATGGTGGCCACCAATTCAACAATGTTGTGCATCTAGAGTCGAGACCCACTAAAATCTGAACTTGAATAACCCGTGCACTTAATTCTGACTAACTAAAGTTAAACTACAAAGGGAGAGAGAAGGGAAAAGTAGTAGTAAGGATTCTAACATGGTATCAGAACAATTCAGATTTAAATTCTACTTACGAAATAATTAAATGCAACTTCAAGGAAAGAGAGGAAGAGATTCAGTACATTATATATTGAAAACGATTACAAGAATTCTTTCAAATTTTCACTGTGCACCCATTACGGATCCTATTATTGAACTTTAAAAAATTATAAAATAGACAAACTTTTGAATAGACCAAATTTGATGTTTAATTATGCAAAATAGACCAAAAGAATTCAATTAGCAAAATAGAACAACTTTTCAGTCACGTAGCTGGAAGTTGGTCTATTTTGCTAATTAAATATCAAATTTGATCTATTTGAGAAATTTCTCCTAGATTAAGTCAAGAAAGCTACAATAAGCGTGAGTGTTAGATGATATTATATAAAGGTCAGAAGCAAAAGAGTCTTAGTAGAATAGAGACTCATCGAGGTAAACAATTATGACTGAGGAAATGAATTTTTTTTTCGTTTGGGACTATTTTTTTCGTTTCCCATTTTATTGGGAAACATCATTCCATGTGAAAAACACATTTTTTGGGGTTTCCAAAGTTTTTCATGAAATTGATTGTTGGGGTTTGGTTCACACATAAAACATAGTGGGAAACCAATTAACACACGTTTCCTTTGTTTGGTTGGTATCTAAAAAATAAAAAAAAATTAGTTGATTTGACTTTTTTCAGTTTTCTTGTATTTGGTTGACATTGAGGTTTGTAAGGAAATATATATATGGTTACCATGGTAAGTTTACATCTCACTAATGACAAATTTATTTGTGATATTCATGGGTGGTAATCATACGAAAAGAAAAGGGCTAAAATAACATATGACGCTTGTAAATAACCTGATTCATCTTACATAGTTATTTGACATGGAAAATTATACGAAACCCGTAGGATATTATCATCACGGAAAGCTATCCAATACATCTTATTAAAAAGATGTAGGTTGCTAAAAACATTTTTGGACCTTCATCATCGCCTTATAACCGAACAAATCATTATGGACAATCATAAGTAATCTATGAAACCTATAAATAGCCTGATTAATAATAAAAACCTGTATGAAATGGAAAATCACACCAAACCTACAAATACCAAAGTTGTAAATAATTAAGATTGAGTAGCTGAGTCAAATAAAAAACAAAACCGGTTAGTTTTCAAAATAGTTAAAATGAAAGCAATAATCTACTTTGCTATTATCATGTACTACTTTGCTATTTTCTCCAATTTGAGTGAAGTTTATGGCTAAAAAATCATTTGAAAACATTTTTTGATATCACATAAAACATATCAGCTATATGTATATAAAATTTATGCTCGAGGGCTTAGAATTTGGCCAATATCATTATTATTACCTGTCCAATACAATGTCAATAAGAATTGCAAGTTGCTGATCTCAGTTATTTTGACACTCGTCATAACTCAAAAGCAAATAAATCACCAAATAAAACCCATGAAATGACAACCGAAATGCAACAAGGGCTTATTTACTCTAACATTTTTTTCTAGTCGTAGAGATAACAATAGTTTATCCCAAATCACAAGCTAAGACAAAAGCTTAATCCAATGTGTGTTTAGCCTCGCCTTTTTTCAATTGAATTAAGAAAAAAACATAATGAAGCAGAAATCCACTGAAAATTTCACAATAGCAGGCACAACCAAATGCAAGTGCTACCCCCTTGAAGAAAATTGAAGAAAATAAGAACATCCCATCTTATTACAGAATCAAGATAATCCAAGAATTCAATTTCAAGAACCTCGCCAGAACCACTTCATTGCCACACAAACCCTTCACCAATTTAACCAAGAAGATACACATTATTCGCGAACTCACTATTACCCTAATCTCCAAACCCTAAAAATCCAACATTTATCAAATCAAGAAAGTTCATATGAAAAGGAAAGGAAAACAAAAACAAAAACAAAAATAGAATTGATCAATCATGCTTCTCCAACCAAATCGTTCCGAAAATTCAATCTTTGGCCGACCAAATATCACATACTTGTGAGGATTGTGTATTTGATTCTTTGTATAACTTCATGAGAATTAGATAGGTTTAGAGATCTATCATGATTAGGAGTTTGAATCCTATTCTAATTAGGAAGTTAGGCTAGATATAGGATTTTGATTTCGCTATATATATTCTTCTATTGTTAGAGAGAAAAAAAGAGTAGAGAGAAGGAGAGAGAGGCTTTGGCAGTCTTTGTCCGTGCAAAAGTTTGTAATTTGGAGGCGATACTAGATTGATTTTTAATCCCATGGTTTTTCCCTGTTGAGGGTTTTCCACGTTAAATCTTGTGTAATTCTATTTACTACGTTTGGTGGTTTTTCAGGGTTTTTGTAAGATCTAAAAATCCCAACAATACTTGCTTCCAAAAGCATCTAAAAATAATAGAAATTATAGCTTAAATTGGTAAAATTAGCATGCAACCATAAATTGCATAAAATATGAAAGAAAAATTTCATAGAAAGGCCAAAATTATACCTTAATTGCAGAAATCAAACAAGAAGAACACAAGCAACCTAAGAAAAGCGATACCTTTTTTTTAAGATCTAGTAGAGAGCCAAAAACCCTAAATCTCAGAAGCACGAAGGGGGGAAAACTGCACTCATCCGTTATGAACCAAGGCGCGAAGAAGAAGAAAAAGTGCGAAGTGGCGGTAACCCTAGCAAGCAGAGGCTTTTTTCCAAATTATTGTAGATTTGACAAAGGTACACAAGCAAACATTTTTTCAGTCGTCTCTGCTCGAATTGAATACAACTAGAGGAAAGAGTTTATCCTATCTGGCCATTGTGCCACGAGTAGGAAACTCCTTTCTTAGGTGTTTTAAGCCAACCAAACAGCCCCTTTGTCAGGTCATGTCTTATTTCAGTGGTATACGTGATGCATACATGACCTTGTGAAGAAAAGTGACCGCCTCAATTATTTGAGTAATGAGTAGTGACCTATTAACTCTTAAGTGACCCTAGGTCCATTAAACTAGATGGCCCGGTTAACCAGATAGCAAAGAGTTACAATCAATTTTTTGGGGGAAATAGATACATAAGGTTACATTGAAATTAATGTATTTAGAGGTATTTCGAATATGGCTATTATGCAACAATTTCAAACATGAAGATGTGAAGGGGTATATTGTAATTTTATTCTATCTTTTGTATTTTATTAAGTTCCTAACTATATTGAATGTGAAAGAAAAATTAATGATGTCGTCTTTTTCTATATACTAATATGTAGCACGTGCTTTGCACGCAATACATATTAAGTAATGATATGAGAAGAAATATTCGAATGCCAATTTATTGGCATTTATATTAATTTTCTCTCCACAATTTTGCATATATACTTGTATAACTAATAAATTGATGTTTTTTTTGTTAGACCCTAGGGGGGGTGATTAGGGTCTTATGCTAATCTAATCCTATTTTATGCCAATTAAAACTAATTAACAAGTTATCCTAGCAAGTATAAAATACAACAAGATATGTGAGATAGGATAAGTGATATACACAAGGGTAAACAAAATAAACAAGATAGTGGATGATATAAATAATGAGCAACGGACAATGGCGACAAGAAATATAAACATAAGAGTAAGTGCGCCAAAGCAAACTCAAACACACGATATGATCACGGAGTTCGGACCTTCCATCCTACGTCTCCGCTCCCCACTCCCAGCGAGAAATCCACTATCACAACCGGATTTTTTATACTCACCCGAATAACGTTTACACCGACACACTCGGTTTTCTAGTTCACCGAAAACTTTACAACTCACACATTTACAAATACACTTCACACCCTCTAAGTGTTGGTCTAGCCCGTGTCCTCCTCCTCAAGTTTTCGGATACAACATCTCCCTAGGTTCATCAACCGATACCACTCCTCTTGGATTCGACCCCGTCTCTCACCACACACTCCTCTCAGTGTACTCGGTTTTCTAGCTTACCGAAAACTTTACAACACTCATAATATAACAACAAATTTGTTCTCTACAATAGATGAGAACTCAATGTAGGCTCACTCTCAATTGTTACAAATCCCCACAACCCAAATTATCTAAGTATGAAAATACAATAAGCTCAATGGTTGTGTGTATAAGCAATGAGAAAATCAATCATAAACTTAATGTAAGCCCTAGCTTGATGAAAATGATAAACAACAAATAATTAAAACAAAACTAGTATTGAGTTTATAAATTCTTCTCTGAAGAATAAGATGAAGAGATGGATTAAAATGAAGCCCAAACAATGTAGATGATCTCCTACACTTGTGAAAACTTCTTCACAAACCAAAAACCAAAACTAAACAAAACTTAAACCATTGTTAAACTTTCTTAAAATATTCTCTTAGATTAATTAGAACTGAGGATATGTGGGGGTATTTATAGGAACCCCAAAGCCAAGAGAAAACAAGGCAAAAAGACCAAAAACCCAAAAACAGTACAGTCTGAAAATATAGCCGTTACAATGTTATGAGTCGACTTAGTACTGTTCATGAGTCGACTCATAAGTAGCCGTTACAGGCTAAAAATCAACTTATGGGTCGACTCATAAAATTCATGAGTCGACTCATCATGCATGGGTCGACTCATGAAGTCATGGGTCGACTCAGCAAAAACAAAACACACTTTCCAGCACAGTTTGTGAGTCAACTTATGACAGACATGAGTCAACTCAACCTGATGGGTCGACTCATGATGTTATGAGTCGACTCGTCTGAAACAAAATGTAAACTACACAACAGTTTATGAGTCGACTCAACACTATTCATGAGTCGACTCAAGACATGCACACTGTCTATCTTTTAAGCAGAAATCTGATTTTCTAACCTCTTTTAAAAATAGCAAATAAAATCAGAAAACTGTAAAACTTTGGGAAATGATTATAAACATGATAATACACATGTTACAAAAACTTGTTTCAAAAATCATCTCCCATTTGTAAAATATCATCATTTTGTAAATATGTCCAAAACATGAAAACATGAGATACTTGAATTTTAATGTTTTGACATAAACCAAGTTTTAAAACTTTGTAAAATGATTTTATAGACTTGATAAAAAGTATAAACTATAGTTGTTAAGTTTATAAACCATATAAACCAAAAACACAATATTTTTCTAAATACAATATAATATGAAACATATAAAAGTATATATGAGGATATATATTGTTTCATATCTATATAGCTAAACCAAAACATATATGTATATATATATATATAAGTATATATATACAAAAACCAAAACGTGTATGTGTGTATATAATTAAGCTTGAAGTATTTAACACACATAATAGAAAATCTAAACTAATATACCAAGCGATGATCTTGATCTTCAATAAGCTCTTCTTGGTAAACTTGCGGATGAAGCTTGAACTTGGATCTTCAACTTGAAATGCAAGGCTTCACTCCACTATTCTGCCAACCTCCATTGGATTTGATCGTGAATGCTCGATTCTATCCATCTCCAACATATTGTTTGTCTAGAATAAATATAAAACACAAATACTAGACAAACAATATTAGATGTAAATTGTTTGTAAATCATCATCAAAACAAGAAGACCAACATTTTTCGTACGTCGGAGGTGAACTCGGTCGTAAATCTATTCGTTCCTCCAAAGAAAAGTAATATAATTTTCTCTCTCAATTATCACATGTGAAATCTTATTGATTGCGAGATATCTTGGTTACTATAATCGAGGGACTAACTCCACTATCAAAATTCTCACTTCCTCCATTTTTTTCTTTTGATTTTTTAGTGTTTTTTTTTGTGCATTTGAGCATCCATATATAGTATAATTTTATGTAACTCTTGAGATCCAAGTAGAATGTTTATGGAAGTAGATTAGTCGTCGAATAATTAGTGCATAATTAATTAATAGAATTTGATTAGTTAGTGAGAGAAGATACATGAATGCTTTGATTATGGGTTCATTTCTCACTACTATTCATATTAAGTCCATTATTAGTAGGTTTAGAAGGATAGATGTCATAAATTACTTTGTTAGTGGGATCTAATTATTATATTGCAATAGTTTTTTATGAAAAAAATATTAAGATGCATCCAAACTAAACTAAAAATCCAGAAGCATAACAAAAGAATGTGGATAAATGTCGTTCCTTTCAGACTACAAAATATTGTGTAAAAATGGTGGTGAGTATTCGAACCATACCACAAAATCATCAATTTTATTAGCTCTTTGGACCAATGCATGAGCAATTACATTCCTCGTTTGATGAACTACCTAAAAATCTCATTCCTCAAGTTATGTGCAACATCGCTGAATATCATCCACTAAGTGTTTGAAAGTCGAGTGTTGCCCTGCTTCATTTTGGATATCACTAATTACCACCTCCATATCTTCTTTGAAAATTACATTTTCACATCCAGTGTCAAGAGCAAATGTAATAGCTTCTCACACCGCTTGGTATTCCGGATGCTTAGAACTACATCGTATCCAAATATTATTATAGGTATATCGTAATAGTTAGTAATATAGATTATGATAATTTTATATGCTGTTTTTAGACTATGTACACTAAGAGGTATATCATATCCAAATACTAACATTTGTATTAGTATTTCTCTCCACAAATTTTTTATATATCGAACACACATCTTAATATATTGTAGTATTAGATTAGATCTTAGATTTTTAATTAAATATTAAATTATCTTAAATTACAATACAATTTATAAGTATGAGTTATGATATTATTATCTTAAATATTAAAATTGTATATTTATTGTATAATACCTAATATTTAAAGTGAAATATTTATCTTATTTAACATAAGACTAACATGGTAAAAGTTTATGATATATATTACTTCTTATGTTTATTGCAAGAATAATTATAGTGTAACAAATAGAATGAATTAAATAAAATTTGAGGAACATGATTAAAGTTTATAATATATATTTAGTTTTTAATATTAGTTCTTATGTTTATTGCAAGAATAATTATAGTGTAATAAATATAATGAATTAAACAAATTTCAATGCATTATTAGAAATTATTAAATTTTGGAAGGGTAAAAGAAGCGATCAAAAGTTTTAAGACCCCAATCCTCTTTCATAAATAGTATGTGTAGATTGTGACCCTACTATTATGAATCCCAACGACTATACCTAAATCTTATTATTTGCAAAATTACCCTAAATTCTTTCTTATTGGGTTTTTTGAATAATGTTGTTTTCTAATTATGGCATTGTATAAATTTCCTAATAGTTTTCAAAATATTTGCGCTATTTTCCCATTTGGAATCTACAACTATTAAGTGCGAGGGGTATGACAGCTCAATACGAGAGGATTGAGGGGTAATTTTACAAATATCAAGATTTAAAGGGGAGGTTTGAAAACGTAGAAGATGTGAGGGGTACGTATGCAAAAACGCCAACATTGTTCCTATTGGGCCCACAGTTAAAAGCCCACTATTTACGAAATTATAGGAGGCGAGTACGGAACCATTAGAGCTTAAATTATCGGAACCGCTCGGGTTCTTGTTCACGATCATCCCCCCTCTCCCCTCCCGCTCCCCTCTTCTTGGCATCATGCCGCAATTTCTCAACCGCTCTCGCGCCGGCGTCCAAACTCAAAAAACCCCTCAGTTGATCCAGAAAATTACGGAGATAAGCCCTCAACTCTCTCTCCAGCGCGCAGCAGCAGCGGCGGAGGATCTCAGCTAGGGCTTCGATCCGAGGAGGAGAGGAGGAGGGCGAGATCAACGACGGCAGCAAAACTGCTCAGTTGAATGCGATCTTTAACGGGTCCGTTACCCGAACTTCTTCGCAAAGGACTCCCAAACCCTACCCAGTAAAGCCCCCCCCCCCGCCCAAAAATATTTCAGAATAATAAAAAGAATTTATTCTTCTCTCATGTGAGAGTTTCTTATTCAGTTTTCAAAAAAAAAAAAAAAAGAAAAAAAAAGAAAGAAAAATCTTCACGTTTCTTCCTATTTGCAGATTAGTGGCATTGCATGATTGTTATTTAGAAATATGAATATTTGTGGACCTAATATGAAGTTGAGAAGTAATTTAGGGTTTATTAGGGTCTAAAACAGCCTGATAGACTTGGAGATGTAAATTATGAAGAATTGGGGGCCATGATGTACAAATAATCAAGCCCATCACTTCCAAAATCATTCTTTACATTCAAAACACCCGACCCTTTATTGTAGCACTTTAACTACTGTCATAGCAACTTGGATCGAATTATAGTTTGTGTCTGTTTACCATACTTTATAACTAATGAGCTGGGGTTCAGAAGAATGGGTTTAAAATCTGAAAGCCAAAAAGAAAATAAAACTCTTCATCAGTCTCCATTCTCCAAATTTGTGGATTTATTGGTTTGTTTCATTTTTTTAGGGCCTTTGACAAGTTCAGATTTGTCCAATTCTGGTAATGGACCTCAGCTCAGAGTTGCTTACCAGGTATGGAACTTTAACAATTTTGATTAGGGCATTGTTAAGCAATTAGTCATCGGTAAGCTCTTTTTAATATAATTTTTCTGTTGATTTTTTGGGATTTTTAGGGTCTTCCTGGTGCTTATAGTGAATCTGCAGCAGCAAAGGCGTACCCGAACTGTGAGGCGGTTCCCTGCGAACAGTTTGAAAGTGCCTTTGATGTGAGTTTTGTCTTTTCCCCCCGCATTTATTATTATTGTAACAAAAGTTAGTTAAATTAGTGGTAATAATTTTGTTACTGATTAAACGTATTGTTTCTCTTAGACTAACACTTGTTGTGTAAAGCATGTGCATGCTTTGCTAGATTCAAGCTCGTTTATCTATATAAATGAAATGGTTAATTCTTATTACCCCCTAAATTCAGAATTGGGTAAAAAAATTTTTTTACCCTTAGGGTGTCTATCTGCAAAATAAATTCCTTTCTCTCAATACTTGTTCTCATATTCCGAACATCGTAACCAATAATATTAGTTAGGAAACTGAACTTTTATACATTCATTATCATTCACCTAATTATCAGTATCCCAAAATTCACAATATCTTTCCTCTAAGACTGCTATGCTGGGAATTCATTCATCAGATCCATATTTCACCACATTAAAAAATCAACATAAAGAGATTCAAAAGAAATCCCAATCACCTTTATACATAATTCAAAACTTTGTTATATCCTTGATCCAATTGGAAAGAGTCATGAATTATGAAATAATTATGAACTTGATTCTTTTGGTTGTCTGTTAAATCAGATCTCTCCATTTTCAAATTGTGTGCATTAAAAGCCGGTTTGTTGTCAGCTTCAACATGCCTGATCTACAACATTCAATTTGTTCAACTAGGTTATTTTTTCCTCTCTTTTCATCTTTTGTGTTTGTGTAAAAGTTTAAAAGTTTATCCCTTTGCTGAGTGCAGGCTGTTGAACGTTGGCTTGTTGATCGTGCAGTGCTACCAATAGAAAATTCATTAGGTGGTAGCATACATCGCAATTATGACCTTTTACTTCGCCATAAATTACATATTGTTGGTGAAGTGAAATATGCAGTACGACATTGTTTACTAGCCAACTATGGTGTGAAATTACAAGACCTGAAAAGAGTTCTCAGTCATCCACAAGTATATTTTAATCACACTATATTATTTATTTAAGTTGAAAATACTTTAGTTTTTAAGCATTGCTTCTTTCTTAATGCCAAAATTTTCAGGCTCTTGCCCAGTGTGAGCACACACTAACGAAGTTGGGAGTTGTTAGAGAAGCTGTTGATGATACAGCAGGTGCAGCACAGGTAAGATTCTAAAATTTAGTGCTATGATATACTCCTCTTTTGTCCCTATATGGAGAAACGTGTAAACAGGGGGAAAATAAAATAAAAAAGTAACACACATCAGCTGTCATCTGCTTTCTTATTAATGTGACTGTGTCATGGCATTCTCTGGTTGTTTGACTAATGCATGAAATAATTATTGTATCAAATAGATATGCAATCTCTTCCAATTGATGCCTCATGCTGCTTATAGTGCACCTCTCTGCATGTTAATATACCTAACATGTGTCCTGTGTAGTTTGTTGCTTCCAACAAGCTTCAAGATGCAGGGGCAGTTGCAAGTGCATTAGCCGCTGAGATCTATGATCTGAATATTCTTGCCAATGATATTCAGGTATATCTAATTTCTTAATCACTTGGTGGTAATTAGTTGCATCATTACCTGAATACTTCACTCCCTTCTTCAGGATGATACTGATAATGTAACTCGCTTCTTAATGCTTGCACGAGAACCCATTATTCCAGGCATTGATAGACCGTTCAAGGTAAATTAGCTATACATTATATAATAAATCAAAGGCCATTTGTTGGAAACAACAAGCTTATCGTTGGTTCATTCCAGACAAGCATAGTTTTCTCCTTAGAAGAAGGGCCTGGTGTTCTTTTCAAGGCACTAGCTGTTTTTGCCATGAGAGAGATCAACCTCACAAAGGTATATTTCAGTAGCTTTTGACATTGTATATGATAATGTGTTATTTTTTGGTAGATAGCGTGGCTTAACAATTTTGTTAACTTTTTTTTTTGTCTTTACAATAGATCGAAAGTCGACCTCGGAATAAAAAGCCCTTCCGTATAGCTGACGAAGGAGTCAATGGGCCTCTAAAGTAACTTCGATGCCCCCACACTAGTATTATCTGCATGTCGTTTATAAGAGATAACCTCATTATATATCAGCTGTTCTTGTTGGTCTGACGTCATTTTTAAAATAATATTGACTAGGTACTTTGATTATCTCTTCTATGTTGATTTTGAAGCATCAATGGCTTCACAAAATGCTCAGAACGACTAGGTACTTTGATTATCTCTTCTATGTTGATTTTGAAGCATCAATGGCTTCACAAAATGCTCAGAATGCCCTTAGGCACCTTAAGGTATTTTTATGTTGATTTTGAAGCATCAATGGCTTCACAAAATGCTCAGAATGCCCTTAGGCACCTTAAGGTATTTTTGGCTTTTGAGAAACCAGAAGGCTAATGAGGATTTCAATTGCTAAGGTTTTCCCCACCTCCTTCTTTTGACAGGAATTTGCAACATTCTTGAGAGTTCTAGGAAGCTATCCAATGGATATAAGCCAGACATGAAGATATTTGCAGGCATATCAAAGCAGTGGGACCTACTGTTGATCGAGTATGTCAGTTGTCTATTCGAATCCCCTCACCCTTGCTCGTTCTCATGAAGGACCTATATTTTGTGCCAATTTCTGGCTACTTTATCATTTCAACTTATGACATGTATGCGCATTAGTGCTATAATGTGTTACTGAAAACTGGTTCTGAGACGTAAATTGGAGAACAAATGCCTATCTTTTCATGTTATATGTCCACATCATCTGTTCTCAACTGCTCCACCAGCATATTTGTTTGTTCATCTTTCTTAACTTAATTTGGTATGGAATATTGTTCAACCTTGAGAGTGAGATACTTCTATACTATTTATAACTTGGTGAAGGCAGAAGGTTTCGTGTGACAATGCTGTCATATCCTTGATATGCTGGATGTATGCTACCTAGTCAATATTTTGGAATATGAATGTATCTGATTGTCAAAAGACATGCAAGGAACCAATATTATATTGAAAAGTTGAATCAATATCAAGTTTTCTAGAAAGACAGTTTTCTCAATTTACACTGATTCTCTAAAATTATTGTTGTTCTGATGTATGGACCGTATGGTTCAAGGCAAGATGGTATCCTAACTGAAGTGAGACACATTCTTTTTTGTTGCATATTCTTTGCAGATTCTAACGAAATACACTCTCTACTGCAGATGAGAGGAATATTAGCATTTTTAAGGAGTAATGGCAGATTGGCGTTTATGAATACTATTATAACAGTAGGTAACCCTTAGGAAGTAGACCTGTATTTTTAGCGATAGCACAACTGTACAAGAGAGAAGGAAGAAAGGGAGTGGCGTATTCTATTGTGTACTTATATCTGTGTCATTTAATGTAGAGTTTGATCATTATCTTGACAGGTTCAGTTTTTTCATTCTTGCAAGAAATCGACAAAGTGACTTCGTTTGAATTTCAGTTTAAACACGAACATATGAAAATTCCCGCTCGAATAACTTGGACTGTTGGGCAGAGAAAAATTTCTGAGATAGTTGACAATATGAATCTTTAAACATTTGACAAGCTTGTTAAAATTCGTAGTGTGAGCATGTTCAAATTTACATTCAGATACAAATTTGACACAAACTTCCCTGTAAATTGAGTTGAGTTGCAAGTCTGAAAAACTTGCTAGGTTATTTGGCAGTTTTAATAATATTTAATGTCAATACTATCTTACTGCCCGGCATGTTTACCCTCAATAAAAACCAAGCTCATTATAATTTATTGTGGTTAAAGCATATCCATCTATTAATTGCCTGTTGTAGTTTTACTTTTATTTTGCTTGCAGAGAGTGAAGATGGAAAGCTGCATGCAATTGTTAAGAAAAGGATATGTTACAGCATTTGAAATTTTGAATGGATCATATAGTTAGGTCAGAGCAGCAGAGGGACGTCAATTATCCAGAATCATATATTTGGTTTGGAATTTTGTCTTTTTTGCTTCTAAATGTACAGCACCTTTGCAGAATGAAGAAGGAATGGTCCTTTTATTTTTTGGGTGCCCCCAGGTATCAAGTACTTGGCTCTTGTTTTTTTTTTAACCAATTATTGGCTCATTAATTATAAGAATCATGCATGTTTCTTTCTTTCGACCTTATTTTTGCGGTAACTGAAAAGAAAATGGTAATGACATCAAAGAACAGAGAAAAAAAGGTTCATCTTCTGCTAATGGTGTCGCTGGTTCACTGAATCAGTATAACGTACTCCAAGAAAAAAAAAAAAACTGGGGCGTTGTTCTTATGCCGTCGTGTATGCTCTAATGTTATGCATATGAGCCGCCAAACCCGGTAGTATGAATTTCTGGAGATGTTGAACACGGATGGAGTTCTCCCTATTTACCGTGGCTCGATGTCAGGTTGTTGATTCTCTTTTTAGACATATGCCTCTGGACGACTGAATCTTAGTGCTTTAAGTTCTGCAATGTAGCCAAAGTGAAGACTTGTTTTGATAGTATACTTGAACTCCTCGTTCATTTTGGTTGCTAAATCTGGAAAAAGTTCGGCATAAATGCATAAGTTGCACAACTGATCACCTTTCATTTTTTTAACACAAAATCACCTCATAAGTTGGTTTAGCTTTCAATCAACCATCATCTCAGAGTAATTCCGATTCAACTTTTATCCGAAACGCCCAACATCTCCCTTCTCCTTCCTCACCTACCCTAACTACCCCACGCACCTTCTTCCTCTTCCCTTCTCCTTCATCTTCGCCGTCGTCCTCCGTGCAAACCACAGTTGAGATCAGAGAGGAGAAGAGAGGAGGGTGAGATGAGAAGAAAGAGAAAGGAACGAGAGAAGGTGGAAGAGGAGGGAAGAAGGTGAAAGTCAGATGGAGGAGAAAGGAGGAGGGAGAAGATGCGGTGGAGGATAGAGATGAGGATAAATGGAGGAAGAATGATCTGGGTGGAGAAGGAGGGCGGAAATGGGAGGAGGATGGAGGTGGGGTGGATGAGAAGGGAGGGAGAATGAGGAGGGTATTTGAGAATTAAAAACTAAATCCACTCGTAAGATGATTTCTGTATAAAAAAACTCGAAAGGTGATTTCTATCAATTTGACGTGATTTAAATGTGGTTTTTGCGAGGGAAAAAAAACCCTTAACAATATATAGTTTCAACCTGCTTCAAGGATAATACATAGAAATTTATACGTACTTTTTAGCTCCTGAGGAAAACTGCTGACCTATTCTGTGACCATCTAAAGGGCAACTTATACGTACTTTTTAGCTCCTGAGGAAAACTGCTGACCTATAAGTGGACAATATATTGCCAAAGAGTTATGCATCAAAAATTCATTAATTACAGTACTGGAAAACTAATGGAATCATTTCTTTAAGGGGAAAAAAGAAAACTCTCGTTTTCTTCCCAAATCTAACCGTGATTATATTTACTTAAAGAATAGCTTGAACACACATTGCTTGCTCACTTCATTTAATTTTCCAACGGAAGTCTTTCTTCGAATATTCGCTCCCTCGCCATCTTTTTATACTGGAGGTGACGGCGACCCCCAGCGTGTTGAGTCGTTCTGGGCTTCTTCATCGGGCCCAAACGCTTGTGAACTGGAGCTTTGCCTCTCTCGTCGGGAATTGGACCGAGGCGCTCCAAGGCTGGCTTTCTCCTTCGGGAGGATTCTGCATGATCTCCCGGAGTAGCTATGGGAATTCTCAGCGACTTAGCTTGGTTCGCCGGAGGTTGAATTTTGGTTGGAGGCTGCAGTTGCTGCTTTTTGGTCTGAACCGCCGCTTCAGACTTCGGCCTCCAAACTTTGCGAGTTGGTGGCGGCTTCTTGGCTACCTCTTTCTGCAGCTCTCTACGGGCTTCTTCAGCTTGAGCCCGTGCCTGCGCTGATAGTGCGCGGCGCTTGCGAATGCGCTCCTCCAGCGTCGATCGGTTCCATTTGACACGGACCCATTCCATTGTTGGCGGCTTGGAGAAACCACCATTCGTCGATTGTTGAGGCTGCTTGCCTCTTTTGTTCTTCAGATTGACGTTGTAGCGGATCCCGTCAACTGACTCCATGGTCTTTGCGAATCGTTTCGCAAGGCGTTGACGTTGCTTAATTACAGTACTGGAAAACTAATGGAATCATTTCTTTAAGGGGAAAAAAGAAAACTCTCGTTTTCTTCCCAAATCTAACCGTGATTATATTTACTTAAAGAATAGCTTGAACACACATTGCTTGCTCACTTCATTTAATTTTCCAACGGAAGTCTTTCTTCGAATATTCGCTCCCTCGCCATCTTTGCCTGCAAAATATATTCCGAAGTTTTTTCACCTTTAAATGGAAATATAAGTCGCTAAAATATTCTAGTGAACTACTCTGCAGGGCGTCAATATCCCCGCTTTAACTATTGTTGTTAAAATAGAGAGGTCATAAATATGTGATATTACTATTACATGAATTAGACAAATAATAAGGGTTTAGATATGCAATTTTCAAACTCAAAATAGCTTTGAACACTAAAAGCTGGCTTTTTAGGCCAAGAATAATCTCCTAGTGTTTTAAAATCAAGCTTAGTTCTTCGAGTTCGATTATGTATGAACTTCAAGATTAAGTATGTAGCTTCATAGATTTCCCACATTTCCATTATTTTTTTAAAAAATTAGCCCTTATTGATAGCCAACTAAACATTTTAAAGCTTACATGAGCTAGATTTGGAGCCCTGCTGCAAGAAAAATATTTGAGTAATTAATGCTACCTGTATTATACTTCAAGATGCAAGCATGTCAGATCCTTCCACGTCTTTATTTAGATGTTTGTATCTTTTAGTACCAAAGTAGTATATTCTGCAGTAACATTAATGTGGCATATTTTCCTAAGAACTCTGGTAACAATTTTTCAGCAATAGAGATGCATTCCAAATTTACCATATAGAGAGTGCGTGAGAATGATAATTGTTAAAAAAAAAATTTGTTAGATTGTTTTGTTAGTGGGCATGTCTAGTGGCGGAGCAAGGAATTTTGGTAAAGGGGTCCGAAAAATAATTAAACATGACAACATATAATTTTTTGGCACAGTTGATTAGCATATTGATCATTATGTAACAAGACTTTCAAATTATATTTTCACTTAGAATATAATGTTTAAAATAAAATTCTTCTTGTCCTCAATTTTTGAAACTGTTTTATTATATCTTCCTCATTAATCATAAACATATCTATAGGCACTTGAATTCCATGCTTAGTCTACCAACCACAAAATTATCTTCCATATTCGAGATCACCATCTCATGCAAATTATAATAATTGCGAGAAAGAAACGAGCAATTTCTTTTTTGTTTGAGAATTTTACACTTTAGCCTTTATAGTTTAGAAAATTATTTTATGTTAATAGCTTATTGCACTTACATACCTTATAGTTTCCTCTCGCATTTATATACCCTCGATTGTTTTTGGCAGCACTTGTATACCCTAAAGCTTTTAATACTCGCACTTATATATCCTCACTTGTTTTTGGTAGCATTTATACACCCTAAAGTTTTTAAAACGTGCACTTTGCACTTAAATATCCTTAGTTATGCAAACGCAAGAATTTCCCCTAGAAAATTCTCCTGTGATACTCACATGTTTTTGCCAGATTTTAAGTTAAACATGTCTAGATATTATTTTAAAATAGAATTATGATAGTTTGAATAGTAAATTTTAATACAAAGTGCTAAAAAGTTCTAAAACTAGTATGTATAGTGTTGCACAAGAACTTTCGGGGAAAAAATTCCTCATTTGCGTAACCGAGGGTATTTAATTGCAAGTTTTAAAAAAAAATTAGGACATGTAAGTGCTGTCAAAAACAAGTGAGGGCATGAATGTGCAAGTTCTAAGAACTTCAGGTTATATAAGTGTTACCAAAAATAATTGAAGGTATATAAGTGCAAAGCAGGAAACTATAGAGTATTTAAGTGCAAATATTAATACTCTTTTTTCAGTCACCCAAGAGGGAACAGGACCTGTTAGGCCCTATATGGTTCAGCCCCGGGGCGTATCCATATACCAGTTTAGTGGTTGTTCAGTGTTCGTGATATATCTTGTATCTCAAGTTTACATCCTTTGTGATCCAAGATTCCCGTTTCTCTATTTAAAGAGGAAATACACCAAATAGTTTAATAACTATTTGGGTGTCTTCTCTCTGATGTGGTATCAGAGCGTAGCTGATCCTATCCTTGTCCTGAGCACACGACCTAGTCGTTGCATGACTGCTCATCTCATTCATTCTCATCCTAGTACTAACTTGCCGGCTCTGACGCTTTGAATGATGATGAGTGGTGTGCGCTAAATGCATCTTCAGCCCTCTAAATTGCAACGATCCCGACTGACCTATATGAGTGCTTGGATGAGGAAGTCTCCTATTCTGAATGAGGTAAGGGTAGGTTCGACCGAAGCAGCCTTTATTTTCTCTCCCAGTCTTTCAACTCTTGCTGCGGAGTTAGCATTCACGACAAGAGAAATAGTAGTAGTTTAACACTAGATCGAAGCTTCAACTCTTGCTGCGGAGTTAGCATTCACGACAAGAGAAATAGTAGTAGTTTAACACTAGATCGAAGCGGCGGCTAGAAGAATGCAATGCCTCACCGTTCAGGAAGAACAGGATGAGCTGGCGGTAGCGCTTTGCGTGAGTAATAAAAAGTTCCCTATGGAGTGTACGCTTTCAGTTAAGTGAAGGGATAGACCAAACCAGCTCACTGACCCCTCTGAGTTGATACGGAAAGCATGCAAAATTCTTTTCTTACGTATTGAATATAACATCCATGTCTTTCTTGTTCCACTAGCGGAATAACCGCAGTGACCCCCCTCCACTTCATGCCTTTGACAGAACGGAGACGAGCATGTCTTGACTCCAGAAGTCCGAAGGAAATGGACACTCGACTTTGATGGGTCCGCAGCTGCTGGATTTAGCTTGGTATTCATCACACTTCCCCCAACTCGATGAAAAAAAAAACAAATTGGATAGCAGGTGACTCCTATCCCTGGTTAGCGCTAGCACTCTTTCTAGGAAGGAATCCTAATTTCATTCTCTTAGCTCAGAGATATTGTCGATTGAATACCTGGAAAGATCATATTAGGATAAGGCGAAAGAGAGATTTTCACTAACAGAGGAAGCAGGACATAGAAGTAACGGTCGTGGGTGGCCAAGAGGGCCTACTTGGAGACTTAGGATCTCAACAGGAAATGCGAAAAATTGCTTACGATCTGCCGATAGATGAAAGAGAATCAACGAGTTTTAGTTCTGATCTGAGTAGGCTCAACATAGCCCAATTTGTGCTTTATCTCCTGATGCCATAAACGAAAGCAGATTCCCAAACCCAAACCGCCAAACCTACCCCTCTTTCTTTTTTTCTTCCTTTACTACTCAGGTCAGAGTTACTATTCGCATTAGGGTACCAGAGTTGCTGATTTCCCCCCTATGACCACGACGTAAACTCTTTACACCTACTTGTATGTTTGCCTACCTGATCGCTTTCGTCACCACGATCTGTTATCGCTAGTTTGTATTCCTATACTAGTTTGTGTTCATGTCCAGTTGTTGCCTATATTTCCACTGCCTCTCTATTCCCTATTTGCCATGTATCAATTGTCTACTCTCGTGGCCTCTGTCCTTGATCACAAAGTACCTTTGGTGACCACAATCAAGCTTAATGGTCAAAATTAAAATCTACCGTCTCAAGCATTTCTTTTGTTCCTTGGTTCACCAGAAAAGTTGTCACATCTCATCTCTTGTACTCCAGATGGCAAAGATGTCACATTCTCAGCCTCGCATAAGGATAACTAATGTCGTAATGACTTGGTTCCTTAACAGAATGGAGCTCAATATTGCCTCCAATGTACTTTTACTGCAGACAACAAAGGAGATCTCAAATGTCCTGAAGTAGATGGATGCTCAAGACACCAATATCTCCTGTGTCTATGAGCTCTATAATATATAGTTCTTCCTGAAGCAAGATGCTCATCCTATCAATGAGCATTTTCCTTCCGTCAAGGGGATGCGGGATGAGCTCTGTACTTATCAGCCAGTAACTCGCGATCTTCAGAAATAAAAAAGAAAAAATAAAGAGTTCAACATTGCTAAGTCTCTCCAAGACTTAGATGACAATCTCAACCATATTCATGGATAGTTGTTGGTTGACGAGACAATGTCATCTTTCACATGTGCCCTTGGTTGTGTTTTACACACCTTTATGACTCTACACTTGATTCTACTACTGTTGCTGGGAAATCGTGCCCAAGTTGCGGGATAGGGTTCCTGTCGAGGCTGAGGATGTGGTAGTGATTTAGGGGGAGTTTTCAATGATGTATCCATAGGCTGGGGAGTATTAACAACAATCCTATTCAAGATTGATGCAATTATTGTGGGAGGACAAATCGCATCTCTAAAATGTGAGGACTGGTTTAATAAAGCTAAATGGGCAAATTAAGTGACTTCTGATGATAGAGAGATGCAATTTCATACCTCTAAGACTGATGCAGTGATGATCTCCAAGGAAGGAATATGAGAAATATATCAAAAGGCATTCATCTCATACTGCTACCTAGGCTTCTCCCTCAGGCAATTTTGTGTTTATTGCTTCCCAAGAAAGGCTGTGGATAATAATTCTAGGATTACATCCTGTTTGTAGGAAATTTGAAGTAAAAAGACAATGAAAGAAAAATTTGACTTGTATTCCTCTCAAAATCAATTACAATTTGGATTCCGATTACAAAAGAGAGGAGAATGAATTTGATTCTTCCCTTTGTTTAAATCTGGGTTCTTCACGGTGGCAATGAGATGCCTCCCTCGAATGCTCGCGTCGAGTTTGCTTCTCGTTGACGATCCGAACGTCTTGATTCACTGGAACGTGGTCTTCTCCTCACGATTTGACGCTGTGGAGAACTTGCGTGGCAAGTTTGAAAATAACTCTTAACGAGTTGATAACTCTGAACGAGTTGATAACTCTGAACGAGTTTTAGAAGAACTTGCCGAGCAAGTTTTGAACTCTGATCGAGTTGATAACTCTGAATGAGTTGATAACTCTGAACGAGTTGATAACTCTGAACGAGTTTGAAACTCTATGGAAGAGTTGATTTAAACCGAAAGTTCGGTTAACAAGCCAAGGGAATGCTCCTGTGGTCGATCGTTGCTGAGGATGAACGTCGATCTCCCCCTTGCTGCCCAAAAAGAAGGATCCCAGAGCCCAGAGCCAAAAAGCCGCAGATCGCTTCTTTGCTGCCCAAAAAAGAAGCCCCCGAACTCAGTTGAGTTTCTCACTATTTATAGGGGATTTAGGGTGGTAACTACCCCCTTAATCCGCTCTTAAGTGGGGCGAAAATCCCTCAAATCGTGGGGGAAAAACAGTTCCTGGAACTGTTCATTGCGTGCTTGAACGAGTCAAACGCTAAAAACGGCGTTCTGGGCCTTAACTCTGCGTCTAAGGCCTGAGACGCAGAGTTAAACCTTTGTCAAAGGTTTGAAACGCACAGGCCGCATGCGTTCTGGAATTGGAGACGCACAGGTAGCTTGTGCGTTGAAATTCAACTCTGCATCATGAGTTTGGGACGCATGGTTGAGTTTGTTGAAGAACGCACGTTATGTGTGCGTTTGTGCTTTAACTCTGCGTCACAGAGTTAGATGTCTGCTGGAAAACGCAGAGTTAAGCCTGTTTTAGGCTGAAAACGCACAGTTCGTGCTATTTTAGAGATTAACTCTGCGTTTTGATGTTGAAAACGCAGAGTTGAGCCTGTTAACGGCTGAAAACGCACAGTTGCGTTGGGCAGCGATGGAGCTGCGTTCGAGCTGTGCTTGGCAGCGATTGGAGCTGCGTTCGAGCTGTGCTTGGCAGCGATTGGAGCTGCGTTCGAGCTGTTGATTGTTGTAGTATTTAGATTTCTCTGTCTTTATATATGGATGACACCAAAGACCAGTAAAGAAGGTCTTATTCAGGCCATTTGTGACAATTGAGGCATCTCAATAACGCTCTATCAACTGCAGGTCATGATCTCCACTGAGTGTGTCGAATATCATTACACTGCTCATCAGCACCTCTAATGGTTGCTAATATAATATTAGTCATGTTGTTGTCGCAGCCATCAAGATCAATCATCTCACATAAGAAGCTGCATTCGTGTTTATAGCTGTTGAAGCGGCGTAGGTGATTGAATCGGTGTAGTGTCTTGATGATGGTACGCGGGGAGGACTTCCACGTCTTGGTTTGAAGAGATCGTCGATTTGTAATCCTTTCTGTCAGAGTATTGCTAAAGACTGTCGTTTTGTAATCTTTGCTTTAACTCTTTGACATGTGAAAATCTTCGAATTGTAGCCTTCTGGAAGTCGTCAGATTGTAACTTCCATCATCGGTGTTTGATGGGGGATTAACTATCTATTGTGATTTTTAGACAGCCTACAGAACCCCCTCCAAAGTTTTCGAAAGTTCGCGGTTGACTGGGACGAATTTTCGGAATACTTTGGATCTCAACTCTGATCTTGGAGCTGTTGATTCCTTGTCACAAAGGAGTTATTCTCTGCACTCGCTTCGAAGGTAGCTTGGTTGAAGGGATTTTCCATGCATGACCTGTGTGAAGGTATGCGCCATAATCCTGCTTCTGGAATGTGGGGGTGGACCCTGCATTTTGAACTTGAGATGCGGGTTTCACCGTTGCATGTTGAATTTGGAACACAGGTGTGACCTCGGCGTTTGGTTTTTTTGCATCGCGGGTCAGCGTTTTGACGTAAGACATGGAAGTGGCTTCCGTGCATTATTGAACCCTGCATTTTGAACTTGAGATGCGGGTTTCACCGTTGCATGTTGAATTTGGAACACAGGTGTGACCTCGGCGTTTGGTTTTTTGCATCGCGGGTCAACATTTTGACTTAAGACATGGAAGTGGCTTCCGTGCATTTTTGACTAAGTCTTTGAGACTTGTCTTTGGCACATCTGTTTTAAGTCTCGACTCACATCTATTAAGCTGATGGGCCTGCAAATGTGCGTAGGATTTTTGGCAAACCCTCAGCCATCAACGGATTTGATAAGCCTTTACCGACTACCGTTTGAGTCGGGCTAGCAGGGAAAAGACTAACCGGCAACGCGTGTTAGGCGTAGACTTATCTCTATTTAGGGATCGAGATAAAGTCCCCCATGCGTGTGAGGCATGGATTTTGATGTCCTTTTCACGGTAAAAGACTAACCGGCAACGTGTGTTAGACATTGACTTATCCCTACTTAGGATTCAGGATAAAATTCCCCATGCGTGCAAGGCATGGATTTTGGTGCTACGATATTGAATACGTAGGCTTTTGCTATTATTACGGAAATAGGCTACCCGGCAACATGTGTTAGACATTGACTTATCCCTACTTAGGATTCAGGGTAAAATTCTCCATGCGTGTAAGGCATGGATTTTGGCGTTATTAATAACGACCTGCTACGATATTGAATACGTAGGCTTTGCTATTATTGCGGGAATAGGCTACCCGGCAGCATGTGTTAGATGCAGACTTATCTCTAATTAGGGATCGAGATAAAGTCCCCCAGGCATGCATCCTGGTGTCTTTTTCATCATTTCTTCCTGTGTAGCTTGAAACACCGAAAGAATTAACAAGTTCATTGGGGGGTTGACTGTTAGAGGTGTTATGTTAACATAACAGTATTTTATGGACCTATCGCTCTATTGAAGAGAGTCGATAAGTTGATTTGGTCGTCAGAGGTGTGGTGTTAACTTGACGAGTTTGTGGACCTATCGCTCCATTGAAGAGAGTCGATAAGCGGATTTTGTCAGAGGTGTAGTGTTAACGTGACAAGAAAGATATTTTTGTAGGCAATAAAAATTGCCTTTAAATCCTTATCAGAGAAGTTCAGAACAAAACTGCTAAAACCTCGCCCGAAATAGCAGAAAAAGGGGAAAACGCAGATGTCTCCCAAACCGTAAGGAATTTGGCGAAACGGAGGAAGCGAACCGAAGCCTTCATCTTGGTTCGGATGGCTCCATCTCGTCGAGATAGGCGATTTTCATATATAATTCGTCCAATTCCGACTTACGGTTTGAAAGTTACGGCCTATTCTTCAATCCATGCTCAGGAGCTCGCCTGTAGCTCAAATTCGCCTGCAGTCCCAAATCCGCCTGCAGACCCAAGTCTGCCTGCTCGCCTGCAGCCCAAATCCGCCTGCAGACCCAAGTCTGCCTGCTCGCCTGCAGCCCAAATCCGCCTGCAGACCCAAGTCTGCCTGCCTGCAGTCCCAAATCCGCCTGCAGACCCCAAGTAGTCTGCCTGCGCACCTGAGCTCGCCTGTAGACTCAGCTCGCCTGCAAGCTCGCCTGCAGACCCAAGTCTGCCTGCAGTCCTAAGCTCGCCTGCGGACCCAAGCTGCAGACTCGCCAGCTCATTGTCAACTGCCCACTTGGAGTATGGGAACAGTTACATCAGTGGTCAAATCCCACAAATCAAGGGAGAGGGCACAGTACCCCAAGACCGTCAAGCGGCCGCTCACAGTACGAATGATTGGGCAGGTGTCAAGTCGGCCTGAACATTCATAAATGCAGCTCACCTCGGCTGTCTGAGTCAAGAGCCGGATCCGCTAGCACCCGGCGAGCTGTCCAAGCCTACTCGAGTACCAGGAACCCGCTTTCCCACCTCTCTCGGCCTGAAGAGAGAAAACACGGTACTCCAGGCCCGTCGAATGACTGCTCACGGTACGAGTGATCGGACAGATGCCAGATCAACCTGCGCGTTCATAAATGCGGCTCACCTCAGTTGTCCAAGTGAGGGGACGAGAGCCGCCGGCGCTCAGTGAGTTGGCCATATCCACTCGAGTATCTGACAGCTGCTGTCACGCATACGAGGAGGGGCTTTCCCATTCCTAAGTGACGTGATGTAAAACATGGCTCCTCGAATGACCGCTCCTGTTGCAGGTGAACAGCAGGATATCTCTGAACGACGTGTGGTCACATCCCATAATTCAAGGAGCAGTCAAGCTGTCTCCCTCACATGGTCAAATCCCATGAATCAAGGGATGGCCCATGTCATCCCTTGCCTACTAAAACCCAGCTTTAGCCAGCATGAAAAGGGGGATTGGCCGTTGCATATTCGGCTGGCTAATATCCCAAAGGTTGAACCTGGACCTTCGCCAAGGGCTCCCTCATTTGAGAACTGAAGCTCCGGCAGCAACTTCGATCGGATCGTCCAAGGGAAGCAGACTCGGCACGAGCACCGATTGGCCGTTGCATATTCGGCTGGCTAATATCCCAAAGGTTGAACCTGGACCTTCGCCAAGGGCTCCCTCATTTGAGAACTGAAGCTCCGGCAGCAACTTCGATCGGATCGTCCAAGGGAAGCAGACTCAGCGCCGGTCATTCAGATGAATTGGTGGTGGCGCAGTCTGACGAAGTTGCTGCAGGGACCACGGTTGAGTCACTTGTGATCAAATTCGAGGGGTACTTACAATCGTCCTCTTCTGGCGGCAATACATCTCACGATGACTGCAGAGTCGTGCGGGTGGCCCAGCCCCAAGAGGCCGAGGCAACCAAGCCTGAGGGATCTGCCCAAGCCGAGGCAGGGGGTTCTTTTCCCCCCAAACCAGTTGAGGCCGAGCCGAGATTCGAGAATGCGGGTCTAGGAGCTGCTGGGTGGGTCGACGAACGATCCTCGCAGACCCCTGTGCAAAAGGAATCAACCATTCGTGTCGACGCAGAATACGCCTCCGCCGTCGACATGAACGCTCCTCGTTCAAAAAGATCCAAACCGCGGCGACGAAAAGCTCTCGCTGTTGGGCAGCGGTTGATAAGCTGCGTTGGGCAGCGGTTGATAAGCTGCGTTGGGCAGCGGTTGATAAGCTGCGTTGGGCAGCGGTTGATAAGCTGCGTTGGGCAGCGGTTGATAAGCTGCGTTGGGCAGCGGTTGATAAGCTGCGTTGGGCAGCGGTTGATAAGCTGCGTTGGGCAGCGGTTGATAAGCTGCGTTGGGCAGCGGTTGATAAGCTGCGTTGGGCAGCGGTTGATAAGCTGCGTTGGGCAGCGGTTGATAAGCTGCGTTGGGCAGCGGTTGATAAGCTGCGTTGGGCAGCGGTTGATAAGCTGCGTTGGGCAGCGGTTGATAAGCTGCGTTGGGCAGCGGTTGATAAGCTGCGTTGGGCAGCGGTTGATAAGCTGCGTTGGGCAGCGGTTGATAAGCTGCGTTGGGCAGCGGTTGATAAGCTGCGTTGGGCAGCGGTTGATAAGCTGCGTTGGGCAGCGGTTGATAAGCTGCGTTGGGCAGCGGTTGATAAGCTGCGTTGGGCAGCGGTTGATAAGCTGCGTTGGGCAGCGGTTGATAAGCTGCGTTGGGCAGCGGTTGATAAGCTGCGTTGGGCAGCGGTTGATAAGCTGCGTTGGGCAGCGGTTGATAAGCTGCGTTGGGCAGCGGTTGATAAGCTGCGTTGGGCAGCGGTTGATAAGCTGCGTTGGGCAGCGGTTGATAAGCTGCGTTGGGCAGCGGTTGATAAGCTGCGTTGGGCAGCGGTTGATAAGCTGCGTTGGGCAGCGGTTGATAAGCTGCGTTGGGCAGCGGTTGATAAGCTGCGTTGGGCAGCGGTTGATAAGCTGCGTTGGGCAGCGGTTGATAAGCTGCGTTGGGCAGCGGTTGATAAGCTGCGTTGGGCAGCGGTTGATAAGCTGCGTTGGGCAGCGGTTGATAAGCTGCGTTGGGCAGCGGTTGATAAGCTGCGTTGGGCAGCGGTTGATAAGCTGCGTTGGGCAGCGGTTGATAAGCTGCGTTGGGCAGCGGTTGATAAGCTGCGTTGGGCAGCGGTTGATAAGCTGCGTTGGGCAGCGGTTGATAAGCTGCGTTGGGCAGCGGTTGATAAGCTGCGTTGGGCAGCGGTTGATAAGCTGCGTTGGGCAGCGGTTGATAAGCTGCGTTGGGCAGCGGTTGATAAGCTGCGTTGGGCAGCGGTTGATAAGCTGCGTTGGGCAGCGGTTGATAAGCTGCGTTGGGCAGCGGTTGATAAGCTGCGTTGGGCAGCGGTTGATAAGCTGCGTTGGGCAGCGGTTGATAAGCTGCGTTGGGCAGCGGTTGATAAGCTGCGTTGGGCAGCGGTTGATAAGCTGCGTTGGGCAGCGGTTGATAAGCTGCGTTGGGCAGCGGTTGATAAGCTGCGTTGGGCAGCGGTTGATAAGCTGCGTTGGGCAGCGGTTGATAAGCTGCGTTGGGCAGCGGTTGATAAGCTGCGTTGGGCAGCGGTTGATAAGCTGCGTTGGGCAGCGGTTGATAAGCTGCGTTGGGCAGCGGTTGATAAGCTGCGTTGGGCAGCGGTTGATAAGCTGCGTTGGGCAGCGGTTGATAAGCTGCGTTGGGCAGCGGTTGATAAGCTGCGTTGGGCAGCGGTTGATAAGCTGCGTTGGGCAGCGGTTGATAAGCTGCGTTGGGCAGCGGTTGATAAGCTGCGTTGGGCAGCGGTTGATAAGCTGCGTTGGGCAGCGGTTGATAAGCTGCGTTGGGCAGCGGTTGATAAGCTGCGTTGGGCAGCGGTTGATAAGCTGCGTTGGGCAGCGGTTGATAAGCTGCGTTGGGCAGCGGTTGATAAGCTGCGTTGGGCAGCGGTTGATAAGCTGCGTTGGGCAGCGGTTGATAAGCTGCGTTGGGCAGCGGTTGATAAGCTGCGTTGGGCAGCGGTTGATAAGCTGCGTTGGGCAGCGGTTGATAAGCTGCGTTGGGCAGCGGTTGATAAGCTGCGTTGGGCAGCGGTTGATAAGCTGCGTTGGGCAGCGGTTGATAAGCTGCGTTGGGCAGCGGTTGATAAGCTGCGTTGGGCAGCGGTTGATAAGCTGCGTTGGGCAGCGGTTGATAAGCTGCGTTGGGCAGCGGTTGATAAGCTGCGTTGGGCAGCGGTTGATAAGCTGCGTTGGGCAGCGGTTGATAAGCTGCGTTGGGCAGCGGTTGATAAGCTGCGTTGGGCAGCGGTTGATAAGCTGCGTTGGGCAGCGGTTGATAAGCTGCGTTGGGCAGCGATTGATAAGCTGCGTTGGGCAGCGATGGAGCTGCGTTGGGCAGCGATGGAGCTGCGTTCGAGCTGTGCTTGGCAGCGATTGGAGCTGCGTTCGAGCTGTGCTTGGCAGCGATTGGAGCTGCGTTCGAGCTGTTGATTGTTGTAGTATTTAGATTTCTCTGTCTTTATATATGGATGACACCAAAGACCAGTAAAGAAGGTCTTATTCAGGCCATTTGTGACAATTGAGGCATCTCAATAACGCTCTATCAACTGCAGGTCATGATCTCCACTGAGTGTGTCGAATATCATTACACTGCTCATCAGCACCTCTAATGGTTGCTAATATAATATTAGTCATGTTGTTGTCGCAGCCATCAAGATCAATCATCTCACATAAGAAGCTGCATTCGTGTTTATAGCTGTTGAAGCGGCGTAGGTGATTGAATCGGTGTAGTGTCTTGATGATGGTACGCGGGGAGGACTTCCACGTCTTGGTTTGAAGAGATCGTCGATTTGTAATCCTTTCTGTCAGAGTATTGCTAAAGACTGTCGTTTTGTAATCTTTGCTTTAACTCTTTGACATGTGAAAATCTTCGAATTGTAGCCTTCTGGAAGTCGTCAGATTGTAACTTCCATCATCGGTGTTTGATGGGGGATCAACTATCTATTGTGATTTTTAGACAGCCTACAGAACCCCCTCCAAAGTTTTCGAAAGTTCGCGGTTGACTGGGACGAATTTTCGGAATACTTTGGATCTCAACTCTGATCTTGGAGCTGTTGATTCCTTGTCACAAAGGAGTTGTTCTCTGCACTCGCTTCGAAAGCAGCTTGGTTGAACGGATTTTCCATGCAGGACCTGTGTGAAGGTATGTGCCATAATCCTGCTTCTGGAATGTGGGGGTGGACCCTGCATTTTGAACTTGAGATGCGGGTTTCACCGTTGCATGTTGAATTTGGAACACAGGTGTGACCTCGGCGTTTGGTTTTTTGCATCGCGGGTCAACATTTTGACTTAAGACATGGAAGTGGCTTCCGTGCATTTTTGACTAAGTCTTTGAGACTTGTCTTTGGCGCATCTGTTTTAAGTCTCGACTCACATCTATTAAGCTGATGGGCCTGCAAATGTGCGTAGGATTTTTGGCAAACCCTCAGCCATCAACGGATTTGATAAGCCTTTACCGATTACCGTTTGAGTCGGGCTAGCATGTGAATTATCTAGGTCCGTTCCACATGTAACGTTGTGCTAAGAGAATGAACTCTCTTAGTCTTGATGCTATGATTTTGAATACATAGACTTTGTCATTTTGACGGGAAAAGACCAACCGGCAACGCGTGTTAGGCGTAGGCTTATCTCTAATTAGGGATCGAGATAAAGTCCCCCATACGTGTGAGGCATGGATTTTGATGTCCTTTTCACGGTAAAAGACTAACCGGCAACGTGTGTTAGACATTGACTTATCCCTACTTAGGATTCAGGATAAAATTCCCCATGCGTGTAAGGCATGGATTTTGGCGTTATTAATAACGACCTGCTACGATATTGAATACGTAGGCTTTGCTATTATTGCGGGAATAGGCTACCCGGCAGCATGTGTTAGATGCAGACTTATCTCTAATTAGGGATCCAGATAAAGTCCCCCAGGCATGCATCCTGGTGTCTTTTTCACGGCGAAAGATTAACCGGCAACGCGTGTTAGGCGTAGACTTATCTCTAATTAGGGATCGAGATAAAGTCCCCCATGCGTGAAGGCATGGATTTTTGGTGTCATTTCTTCCTGTGTAGCTTGAAACACCGAAAGAATTAACAAGTTCATTGGGGGGTTGACTGTTAGAGGTGTTATGTTAACATAACAGTATTTTATGGACCTATCGCTCTATTGAAGAGAGTCGATAAGTTGATTTGGTCGTCAGAGGTGTGGTGTTAACTTGACGAGTTTGTGGACCTATCGCTCCATTGAAGAGAGTCGATAAGCGAATTTTGTCAGAGGTGTAGTGTTAGCGTGACAAGAAAGATATTGCTATGGAAGTAATTTTGAGAACTTATCGCTCTATTGGAGAGAGTCGATAAGTGGATTTTTGTCAGAGGTGTAGTGTTAACGTGACAGGATTTGTGTTGCAATTGGAGCAACTTTGGGGACTTATCATCCTATTGACGAGGATTGATAAGTGGGTTTTGTCAGAGGTGTATTGTTAACGTGACAAGAATTTGTGTTGCGATTGGAGCAACTTTGGGGACTTATCATCCTATTGACGAGGATTGATAAGTGGGTTTTGTCAGAGGTGTATAATGTTAACGTGACAAATTAGGAGTGATGCAAACTGAATGCATACTCTGTGGGGATGATGATCGTCAGAAGTGTAATGTTAACTCGACGATGTGAAAGATTCGTTACTCTTAATCCAGTGGATTCCAAGTAACCAAGCCCCAGTCTTGATGAAGACTTAGCAGGGGATTAAAAAAAAAGGTAGACAAGGCACATCACCTAGTGGAGTACTATCCATGAAGTCGGAATAGAGTCACATCACCAGGTAGGTCATTATCTGATGCGTTTGACTATCAGAGGTAACTGTTAACGTGATAGTTGTTGGACCCGCCATCCTACTGAAGAGGATTGACTTCAGTGGCCGTAGTATCTTTCCCTTCTGACTGGGAAGAGTGAGCCTAGTCCAGTTGCTCAGGAGATGATTGGGCTTGGTTTGATTGCTCGGGCTGATCCTGCCTACTTTGTTCTTCAGCTTTGATCCTGGCAATGATTTTTTGAGCCTGCTCGCCTTGAGAGATTAGTTGTCTCCAAGAACGACATTCTGCAACTCCTATTCGAGCTAGGAGGTCGGTTTGCAAATTGTGTCGACAGGTTTGTACTAGGGTAGACTGTGTCATACCTGTCGGACAACGCAAAGCCATATTTCGAAACCTTTTGACGAAGGTTTTGACTGATTCCCTCTTCTTCTGCTTAGTAGAGAGAAGGGTATGGATGGAGACTTCTGTATCCTCTTCAAAGAATCTTGACAGGAAGAGTCTCTCTAGATCCGCCCACTTTTGGATACAGCCCGCAGGCAGTTTCCTGAACCATTCGAAGGCAATTCCATTGAGGGTGCCAATGAACAATCGAGCCAGTATGGCATCGTTTGGTATTACATTTCCAGTCTGTGACTTAAAATGATAAATATGTTGGTTCGGTGATCCCGTGCCGTCAAAAGTTTGTAGCGTCGGGACCTCGAACTTTGGAGGATAAGGGGCTGCATCCCATTCGGCAGGATAGGGCCTGATAACTCCCTCATCTTGGAGCTCGCTTCTATTAGCAATGGCTTTGAGGCGGGCTTCCAATTCTTCCATTTTGGCAGACTGAAGATTCTGCTCGTTCTCAGTCTCTCTTCCTCCATCAGAGGAAGATTCCAGTTTGTGGGCTTCTTGGTCAGAAGCTGTATCATCAACCACTTTTCCCTTCCCTTTGCTTGTGTGAGGTCGGGATGAAGACGCTTTTCCTCTCCGGGAAGATTCTTGCCTAAGCGGCGAATCTGTCTCCTGAGATTTGGCCTTGTCTGCGACGATTTGAGTCAACATGGCCATGAGTTCATTGATGGCCTCCTGCTGAGATTTGAGCATGGCCTCCTGTTCATCAAGTCTCTTTGCGAGATCTTCATGGTTTCCCGTCATATAAGCGAAGCTCTTATGTTCAACAAAAGAGCTTGATGACTGGGACTCTGCAATGGCTGAGTGTTCGTCATCGGAATTAGTTTCTCTGGCCAAACTCCGATAGTTGACAGGGGGAATGGCTCCTGTTCGCGTCCGAGTGCGTTGGTAGACTCCTTCAAACTCGTTAGCGATTTCTCTGACGCTTGGAGAATGATCTGTCTCTGACTCGTCAGAACTAAGGGTTGATGATCTCCCTCTACCAACCATGTTAGAAGTGACTCCAAGGTATTCAACCTCTAAAGTCTTCTTCCTGTGATGATGTCGTCGATTATTGAGCAAAACGACATTCGTCGGTCGGTTGAACATCGACAGCAATTCCCGCAAGTCAGAGACTTGGGATGAACCTCTCACAGAGCGTGAGGGTAGAGATGGAACCCCCTGTCCATTAAAGGATGAGACTGGCTCCTGGTGAACATGGATCTTGAGTCCACGTTGATCTTTTTGAACACGACGAATCGCATCGTGTTCTGAAGAAGAAACACGAGGGTCGTGTTCTGTTTTACTAACGCTAGACCGAAGTCTGCGTTTTGTTGATGAAACGCACCTTTGCCGGTTGCGTTTTTGTTGGTTAACGCAGTTTGTAAGTCTGCGTTTTGGATCTTGAACGCACTCCTGAGAGTTGCGTTTTGGTTCTGAAACGCACTCCTGAGAGTTGCGTTCTGCCAAATCAACGCAGTTTTGAAGGCTGCGTTTTGATTGCACAACGCACCACTGAGGGCTGCGTTTGGCATAAACTGAGCCCACTCCTTTAGAGGTAGGGCTGCTCGAGTAATCTCGGCGACTAAAGGAGAGGGTTTCCTTTGGCATAGGAGCAACCTTTGGAGCTTTAGTCTCCTTGGCACCTCTCACAGAGCGTGAGGGTAGAGATGGAACCCCCTGTCCGTTAAAGGATGGGACTGGTTCTTGGTAAACATGAATTTTAAATCCATGTTGATCATTTTGAACACGACGAATCACATCGTGTTCCAAAGAAGGAACACGAGGGTCGTGTTTAGCTTGATTAACGCAAGACCAAAGTCTGCGTTTTGCTAGTGAAACGCAGTCCTGCGATCTGCGTTCGGATTCAGAAACGCACTCCTGAGAGTTGCGTTCAGTTTGTGAAACGCACTCCTGAGAGTTGCGTTTTGGTTCTGGGACGCACTCTTGAGAGTTGCGTTCAGCCAGATCAACGCAGGTTTGATGTCTGCGTTTAAATTTTGGAACGCACTCCTGAGAGTTGCGTTTTAGTTCTGGGACGCACTCCTGAGAGTTGCGTTCAGCCAGATCAACGCAGTTTTGAGGTCTGCGTTCTGATGTTGGAACGCGCCTCTGAAGGCTGCGTTCTATCTGGGAAACGCACCCCTGAGGGTTGCGTCTAGCTTGGCCTATGCAGAGCTCATATTGAGGCTCGCAAACGCGGAGTTCGCGTTGATTGGAGGATCGGCTCTGGAGTCGTGCCAAAGTCGAGACTTCTCCTTTAGGGAGGGGACTGTATGAACAGTGCAACCCCCATGGGAGATAGTCTTTAGATGAGTTGGCCACAATTGGAGCTTTAGTCTCCTCGGAAACTTTGTGGATCTTGCGCATAGCCTTGGGGCTAAAGGATCCGGAGGAGAGGGCCTTCTCAAACTTGGCTTGATCGAACTCGATGATCAGAGTTTCAACGGTCGTTCCAATGAGATGAACGTCGGATTGCGCCACCACTTCTTCGTCAGAAAAGTTGTTCCCCAGCGGAGTCGCCATCTTTTGTTTGTTGGAAATTTAAAGTAAAAAGACAATGAAAGAAAAATTGACTTGTATTCCTCTCAAAATCGATTACAATTTGGATTCCGATTACAAAAGAGAGGAGAATGAATTTGATTCTCCCCTTTGTTTAATTCTGGGTTCTTCACGGTGGCGATGAGATGCCTCCCTCGAATGCTCGCGTCGAGTTTGCTTCTCGTTGACGATCCGAACGTCTTGATTCACTGGAACGATGTCTTCTCCTCACGATTTGACGCTGTGGAGAACTTGCGTGGCAAGTTTGAAGATAACTCTTGACGAGTTGATAACTCTGAACGAGTTTTAGAAGAACTCGTAGAGTAAGTTTTGAACTCTGATCGAGTTGATAACTCTGACGAGTTTTAGAAGAACTTGCAGAGCAAGTTTTGAACTCTGATCGAGTTGATAACTCTGAACGAGTTTGAACTCTTGAAAAAGAGTTGATTTGAACCGAAAGTTCGGTTAATAAGCCAAGGAAGAAGCTCCTGTTGCTGGTCTCCAAAACTCCTTGTTGCTGCAGAACGCGGCAAGATGCTCGATCAAGGATCCCCAAAAAGTCAGCTCCCCCCCTCCAAAAAAGAGGATCCGAACTCAGTTGAGTTTTGAGGTATTTATAGGGGGTTAAGGGTATAACCGCCCCCTTAAATATCTCCTTAATGAGGGTTTAATGGGGTCTAACTGCTCCCCATAAATCTCTCCATGATAGGGTAGTGATCCCCTAAAATCTTGGGGAGAAAACGGTTCTGGAACCGTTCAAATCGTGCTTGAACGAGTTAAACGCTGAAAACAGCGTTCTGGGCTCGAACTGTGCGTTTCTGGACCTGAAACGCACAGTTGAGGTTGAAAAACGCACAGCTGGGGCTGAAAACGCACAGCTGGAGCTGAAAAACGCACAGCTGGGCTGAAAACGCACAGTTGAGGCTGAAAACGCACAGCTGAGGCTGAAAACGCACAGCTGGGCCTGTAAACGCACAGTTGGCCTGTTTCAGGCTAAAAACGCACAGTTGAGCCCATAAACGCACAGTTGAGCCGTAAACGCACAGTTGGCCTGTAAACGCACAGTTGGCCTGTAAACGCACAGTTGGCCTGTTTTAAAGATTAACTCTGCGTTTTAGACGGGCTTGGCGAGCTTCAGGCTAAGTCCAATGTTCTGATGAAGTCCAGTCTTGCAGACGGACCTCAGAACATAATTTGCTGCGAAGAACAGGTCATAACTTTCAAACTGTAAGTCGGAATTAGACGAATTATATATGAAAATCGGCTATCTCGACGAGACGGGGCCATCCGAACCTAGCCGAAGGCTTCGGTTCGCTTCCTCCGTTTCGCCAAATTCCTTGCATTCTAATATGAAGAGACCGTCAATTTGTAGTCTCTTTTGCTAGAGCTTTGCACAGATCGTCCTCTTGTAATCTTCGTCTTGGCTCCTTGAGAGTCGTCAGATTGTAACTCCCGATGTTGATTGTGAAGGCTGTTGAATTGGAGCTTTCATCAGTTGTCGTGAAGGTCCTCAAATTGTAGCCTTCTGGAAGTCGTCAGATTGTAACTTCCATCATCGGTGTTTGATGGGGGGATCAACTATCTATTGTGATTTTTAGACAGCCTACACATCCACATGACACTTAGCCTTGTAGCTTTCTTCCTTGCATCAGACTAATCTATACATTCTGTTCATGTTGCCAATGGTGTTGTTCGTCATGTTTCTGGACAAGGAGTTGTTCAAACTTCTTCCTCTTAAACTCTTGACCATGTCCTTTACATTCTAAATTTCTTGGTAGTTTCTCTCTCTATCAGTCATATTACAAATTATTAAGTTGTTGTGCTCATTTCTATCCATATTTTTTGTGACGATCCTTGTACGGGACATGACTTTGGAAGTCTTTTTACTATCTTGACGAGGACCCATCATCAGTCAATGCTGAGTTAGCTTGGGCATTGTAGTGTCGACGTCTCTGTTCGTGTCTTCTCCCCGATGGCATTCTAGGTTGGGCCATCCTCCTTGTAAATGATGAAACAACTCATGCCTTTAAGTTAATTCGACCATAAAGTGTGAAGTTTCTTAGTCGGATAAGCATCATCATGTCTTTTCAATTAAAGTCAACAAGTAGAGCCTATCTCTCTTTAATCAAGTGCACTCAGATGTCTATGGCCGATGTCGGGTTCCTACATCATTTGCTTGTCAGAATTGATCTTTATTGATGACTGTACTCAATTGACATGGTTATATTTACTTAAAGACGGGTCTCAGGTTCTTCATATTTTTTAATCGTGTCATAGAGAAACAAAAACACAATTTTATACTGTATATCTTTATGTCTTTGGTGCTGATAATGCTTTAGAATATGTGAAAAAGAATCTTTTTGCCTTTTGTAAATCTAATAGCATTCTTCACCCAAGCTTGTATGCCAATCGCTCTTAGCAAAATGGTGTTACTGAAAGGAAAAATCAACAACATCCTGATATTGCTCGGAAATAAATGTTCAGATTCATATTTCTAAATATCTTTGGGGTATCCGATTCTTACTGTGTTTTTTCTCATTAACTGCATGCTAAAATGTGTACTTACCGGATATATCCATCTTTGTATATCTTTCCCAGACAAACCTTTGTTTTATCTTCCATCATGAGTTTTTGGTTATATTTGTATCTTGAGGTTTGAATGTTTGATCATGATAAAATCTCTCCTAGAGCCACTAAGTGTGTCTTTCTAGGTTAGTTCTGAAAAGGTTTATCAAGTTTTTCATCCTATTTCTTGTAAGTCTCAAGACACTTCTGATATAACCTTTTTGGAGGACAAACCATATTTCATGTATGCTAGTGCTACTCCTATTGCTGAGTCTTTCTCCGTGCTTCTATCTAAGCCTATTTATCCTGTTACACCTACTACTTTATACCTGTATGTGCTCCTAGTTCTACCAATGCAACTCTTCCTGTCATCACTTGCCCTATAGAGGTGTACACCCATCAATCAGAGCAAAATCCTCCTGATTTGTCTTCCACGAATCCTCTACCCTTAGAAAGAGATCTCATTCTAGCACCATGTTTAGATCTTGGCATTCCCATACTCTTGAATGGAGCAACCACCTAGATTCATTGCTCAAGGGAAGAAACATGTCTGCAAACTCAAGAAAGCTATCTATAGCCTTAAGCAGAGTTCTCATGCTTGGTTTAAAAAGTTCAGTCAAAGTTATAACTATTGTTAGTTTCCATTGGAGCCATGTTGATCATTCAGTCTTCATCCGCCAAAGGTCTTCTGGTATTGTTATTATTATCATGTATGTGGACGACATTCTACTTTCAAGAAGTGATAGTACGGGAATGAATAAACCAAAGAGTATGTCAAGCAACATTTTGTGAAAAAGAACATGGCTCAACCCCATTATTTCCTTGGTACAGAGATTGCACATAGAAAACATGGTAATGCTTTGTCCCAAATAAAGTATGCTACTGATCTTAAAGAAACATGTGTGCTAGGCTCAAGGGTGATAATACTCCAATAGAAGATGATCTTAACTTATGTTCTGGTGATGAATTTGAAGACATAACACAATATATTCACCTAGTAGTTATCTGACAATCGCTAAAACAGATAACTTGTTTGCAGTCGGTGTGATCAGTCAGTTTATATCTGGAAGGTGTCACTGAGAAGTTGTTTTAAGAACTCTACAATACATAAAACAACTATAACAAAAGGTATTCTAGATGTGAACGCTGGGGCCCACGAACCACGTGAATGACTAAGGAGCTGGCAAATTGCAAGCAAGTGGGGGCCACAAATTGTACGTGGGAGGCTAGGAGTCCAGCGGGTTTGAGAAGTTTTGTTCAGCGGGCAAGGCTAGGAGTCCAGCGGGTTTGAGAAGTTTTGTTCAGTGGGCAAAGAGGCCCACCCAACAGAGGCTTATAAATACATGTTGGTTCTTTCTAGGGTTTGGTGTGCAAGTACGAAAAGGGGAGAGTAAGTGCAAAGTGGCGGCTGCAGAGAGCAGGTGCGCAAGAGAAGAAAAAAAGTGCGGCTACAGGAGAAAAAGTCAGCAGTTTTCTTTGGCTGGTTGCAAACAGGCTTTTTGTGCTTTTGAGAGAGATAATTGTGTGAGGGTTTAGATTGAGTGATTGTAAACCCTAGTTATATTCTCTCCCTCTAATTGTAGATCCCCCTTACTTGCCCCGTGAACGTAGGCAATTTGCCAAACCACGTAAAACTTGTGTGATTTGCCGTTTGTGGTCATTGTAATAGTTTATTAGGTTCCCTCGACAAGTCAGTCCTAGAACTGATTAGAGGAAGAGCTAATATCCCATTTTGTTGAGATATTCGCTTCAGATTCTTATTTTCTTGGTGAGACAGGAATTTTTATTGATTTTTCTCTCTTATTGTGCACCAAAAACTCTGCTGAAATTTTTGCAGCTCACAACAAGTAGTATCAGAGCTCGGGCTACGCTTGGATAATTTGGAGGAGTAGATCGCTTTGGAAACTCGATTACGGTTTCAATTGGAGTTAAATGTGGGATCTTTTGGTAAAGACTATCTTTTTAGTTTTGGATCTATTCTTCGTTCGTTGGTGCGTTGAGAAAAATGTTGGGGAAATAAGGTGCTTCGGGTGTCGAGGGTAGTGCTTCTGGCGCAAAGACCATTCAGAGTTTGAATATTCACTTTATGAAGATAGATATGAAGAAGTTTAATGGCACAAACAACTTTGGATTATGGAGATGCGAGGTTTTGGATGCGCTGAACGCGCAGAATTTAGAGGATACATTGGAGTTAGATGGCAAGCCAAATGAGATTAAAGAGAAGGTTTGGAAGAAGATGAATCGAACGGCGTGTGGTGTGATTAGGTCTTGTTTGACTCAAGATCTAAAATATGATGTGATGAATGAGACTTCTGCGAAGAAGATTTGGGAGATTCTCGAAAGCAAGTATCTAACAAAGAGTGTTGAGAATCGCTTGCATTTAAGGAGGAGACTTTATCGTTTCCAGTTGAAGAAAAGAATCTCAATTAGAGATCACATGAATCACTACACGAAGCTTCTTACGGATTTGACGAATATGGATGTTATGATTGAAGATGAGGACAAGGCGTTGTTGTTGTTGAGTTCCTTGCCCGACGAGGAATATAAGACCTTCGTCCTTACTCTTATTAATGGAAAGGCATCTCTTTCGTATAGTGAGGTCACCGTTGTACTTGTGAATTATCAGCTTCGAAAGAATGATAAAAATGCTTCAGTTGAGCCAGTAGCGGAGGCATTAATCGCAAGAGGGAAGAATCCAAACTGAAAGAATTGAAAGTCACAGTCAATAGGAATTTTGAGAGAGAGAAATAGAATCAGAAAAAGTTGTTTTCTTCATTAACCTCTTGGGCTTATATAAGGTGTTACATTTTACATCCAAGCCCCTATCTTTCTATAAACTGCATATTTCAACACTCCCCCTCAAGATGGGCAAAAGATATCCATCAAGCCCATCTTGTCACATAACCTAGCTAGATCTATTGAGCTAAGTCCTTTGGTGAGGCAATCAGCTACTTGATCTTTAGTAGCTACATGACTTAGCTCCAATAGTCCACTATTCAGCTTTTCTTTTATGAAGAACCTATCAATCTCCACGTGCTTGGTTCTGTCATGCTGCACCAGATTGTTGGCAATGCTGATTGCGAACTTGTTGTCACACCACAACTTCATTTGTGCCCCTTGGTCCACCTTGAGCTCTCCCAATAGAGTCTTCAACCATAACATCTCGGCAACTCCTAAGGCCATGGCCCTATACTCTGCTTCTGCCGTAGATCTCGCAACAACAGACTGCTTCTTGCTCTTCCAAGAGACCAAGTTGCCCCCTACAAACATGCAGTAGCCCGATGTGGACTTCCTATCATCGGCACAACTAGCCCAATCAGAGTCACAATAGCCCTCAATGTTCAAGTGCCCATTCTGCCTGAATATCAATCCCTTCCCGGGTGCACTCTTCAGGTACCTCAAGATCTGATACACTGCATCCATATGGCTCTTTCTAGGGTCATGCATGTAGCGGCTCACCACGCTCACTGCAAATGAAATATCGGGACGCGTATGACTCAGATAGATCAATCTACCTACCAATCTCTGGTACCTCTCTCGATCAACCTGTTCTCCTGCCTCTGCACTCATCTTGGACTTCTGATCAATTGGAGATGCAGCAGGCTTGCACCCCAACATCCCTGTTTCTGTGAGCAAGTCTAAGACATATTTCCTTTGAGATAGGACAATCCCCTCTGCTCCACGAGCCACCTCAATCCCAAGGAAATATCTAAGCTGTCCCAGATCCTTTACCTCGAACTCCTTCCCCAACTTTGCCTTCAGCTGTGCAATTTCCCCTTCATCATCTCCAGTAATGATCATATCATCTACGTACACAGCAAGCATGGTAATGTGGCCACCCTGTTGCCGATAAAACACCGTGTGGTCGGCATTGATCTGCTTGTAGCCTAGGCACACCATGGCCTTCCTGAACCTATCAAACCATGCACGAGGATACTGTTTCAGCCCATACAGTGGCTTCTTGAGCCTGCACACCTTACCAACCGTCTGGTTTGTGCCAAAACCCGGTGGGACCTCCATATACACCTCCTCCAACAAATCACCATGAAGGAAAGCGTTCTTCATATCAAGTTGGTGTAACTTCTACCCACCATTCGCTGCTAGGGAAATCAGTGTCCTTACTGTGCTCATCTTTGTCACGGGTGTAAAAGTCTCATCATAATCAATACCATAGGTCTGACTGTACCCCTTTGCCACCAACCGAGCCTTGTAGCGCTCAATCAGACCCTCTGGATTCTGTTTCACTGTGAAGACCCACTTGCATCCAACAGCCTTCTTGCCTGGTGGTAGTAACACAAGCTCCCAAGTGTTGTTTTTGTTGAGGGCACTGAGCTCTTCTAGCATGGCTGCCTTCCACTTTGGATCTCCCTTAGCAACCTGCCAACACTTAGGGATAGAGACAGTGTCTAATGATACAATGAATGCTCCATGTACAGGTGATATGTGTGAGTAAGAGACAAACTGGGCAATATCATGTGAGAAACCATATCAGTCAGGAGAGAAACCATATCGGTCAGGA
>NC_033798.1:10393497-10396173 GCF_001876935.1 Asparagus officinalis
CTGGTGGCACTGTAGGCACGGCTCCCTCAATCTGCTTGTTTCTCCTCACATACACCTCACGGTATCTCGACTCCCCCTGAGTCAGAGTTCTACCACCTTCGAGCTCATTCCTCTCCGCTTCCGGCTCAACCCTAACTGATTCCTCCTTTTCCGGCTCAACCACAGCCGAAATCTCAAATGGGCAAGGAATACCACCCACACTCACCATCCTCCTACTCTCCCCCTCTCGCCTCATACCTTCTGTATCGGGCAAGTCTCCAAAGGGTGATGTAGCCTCTGAGTAGTATGGTTCGAACTCGCGAAATGTAACATCCATACTCACAAACAGTCTCCTCTCCACAGGACTCCAGCACACATACCTGTAGGCAATAAAAATTGCCTTTAATCCTTATCAGAGCCCGAAATAGCAAAAAGGGGAAAAACACTGATAAAAAGGGGAAAACGCAGATATCTCCCAAACCGTAAGGAATTTGGCGAAACGGAGGAAGCGAACCGAAGCCTTCGGCTTGGTTCGGATGGCCCCATCTCGTCGAGATAGGCGATTTTCACATATAATTCGTCCAATTCCGACTTACGGTTTGAAAGTTACGGCCTATTCTTCGATCCATGCTATAGAGCTCGCGCATGCAGTCTCAAATCCGCCTGCGGACCCCAAGTTTGCCTGCTCGCCTGCAGCTCGAAATTCGCCTGCAGTCTCAAATCCGCCTGCAGACCCCAAGTCTGCCTGCGCCCCTGAGCTCGCCTGTAGACTCAGCTCGCCTGCAAGCTCGCCTGCAGACCCAAGTCTGCCTGCAGTCCTAAGCTCGCCTGCGGACCCAAGCTGCAGACTCGCCAGCTCATTGTCAACTGCCCACTTGGAGTATGGGAACAGTTACATCAGTGGTCAAATCCCACAAATCAAGGGAGAGAGCATGGCGCTCCTCACGGCCGTCCACAGTACGAATGAGCGGACAGGCGCCGAAACAGCCTGCACCCTCATAAATGCAGCTTACCTCACTTGTCCAAGCAGAAGGGAGGGCCGCCGGCGCTCAGTGAGTTGGCCATATCCACTCGAGTATCTGACAGCCGCTGTCACGCATACGAGGAGGGGCTTTCCCATTCCTAAGTGACGTGATGTAAAACATGGCTCCTCGAATGACCGCTCCTGTTGCAGGTGAACAGCAGGATATCTCTGAACGACGTGTGGTCACATCCCATAATTCAAGGAGCAGTCAAGCTGTCTCCCTCACATGGTCAAATCCCATGAATCAAGGGATGGCCCAGGTCATCCCTTGCCTACTAAAACCCATCTTCAGCAGCATGAAGAAGGGGGATTGGCCGTTGCATATTCTGCTGGCTAATCTCCCAAAGGTTGAACCTGGACCTTTGCCAAAGGCTCCCTCGTTTGAGAACTGAGGCTCCGGCAGCAACTTCGATCGGATCGTCCAAGGGAAGCAGACTCGGCACGAGCACCGAGCGAGGCGTCCTATCGCCACCGAGGAACCCACGTTAAACAAGGAGGGCCTTCCCTCCGCTTCTGTTGTAAACATTTGATTTATTAGTTTGTAATAAGCCTTCTTATCAATACAAACGAAGCGCCCTGTTTTCGGGAGATCAAAATTTACACATAAAGAAGATGGCGACCACAGTGGGAGAATCAGTTCATTCAGATGAATTGGTGGTGGCGCAGTCTGACGAAGTTGCTGCAGGGACTACTGTTGAGTCCCTTGTGATCAAATTCGAAGGGTACTTACAATCGTCCTCTTCTCGCAGCAATACATCTCGCGATGGCTGCAGAGTCGTGCGGGTGGCCCAGCCCCAAGAGGCCGAGGCAACCAAGCCTGAGGGATCTACCCAAGCCAAGGCAGGGGGTTCTTTTCCCCCCAAACCAGTGGAGGCCGAGCCGAGATTCGAGAATGCGGATCTAGGAGCTGCTGGGTGGGTCGATGAACGATCCTCGCAGACCCCTGTGCAAAAGGAATCAACCACTCGTGTCGACGTAGACTACGCCTCCGCCGTCGACATGAACGCTCCTCGTTCAAAAAGATCCAAACAGCGGCGACGAAAAGCTCTCGCTCGTCTCGAGGCGCAATCCCTCATCCCCCACGACAGCCTGAATTATTATTCAAGCTTGGGGGGAATCAACCTCTTGAGCCAGGTTCCCATTTTTGGCGAACCGCTCGAATCGGGCGAGCCTAGCAGTTTAGGCGAACCCATCTCTTTGAGCCAGGTTCCCAGCTTCGGCGAACCGCTCAAATCAGGCGAGCCTAACGGCTTAGGCAAGCCCAATCTCTTGAGCCAGGTTCCCAGTTTTGGCGAACCGCTCAAATCGGGCGAGCCTAGCAGTTTAGGCGAGCCCCACTCTGTGAGCAAGGTGTTCAATTTTGGCGAACCAAGGGCACCTCGGGCGGCGCCCCCCGCCGCCCCCCCCCCCCCCACTCTATGAGCAAGGTGTTCAATTTTGGCGAACCAAGGGCACCTGGCGAACTCTGCAGTTCAAGAGGTCTTCGTCAAACAAGCGGCCTTCACCAATCTCGCCTGACGGCCCAAGTTCGCCAGAAAGGCGAAGCAACATCTCGCCAGACAGGCGCAGGCACACTGTACCAATCTCGCCTGACGGGTGAACCTCGCCAGCCTGAACCTCGCCAACACGTTCACGCCCAAATGGGGGTGGCCACCCCGTTTGCCTGCACGGGT
>NC_033798.1:10396544-10425689 GCF_001876935.1 Asparagus officinalis
AATGGGATGCGGTCTCCTACCCGGTAAAGTTCGAGCCGCTGGACCTCCTGTAGTTTAATGGTAAGGGTTCTCCTACCCAGCACATCTACTACTTCCAGGCGCAAACTGGACACATAGTGGGAAACGATCCCATTATGACTCGACTGTTCATTGGTACCCTCAAGGGGGTCGCTTTTGAATGGTTTCGCAGATTGGAGCCCGGGTCCTAACAGTTGAGGCGAGCTCATCTCTTTGAGCCAGGTTCCCAGTTTCGGCGAACCGCTCAAATCAGGCGAGCTTAACAGTTGAGGCGAGCTCATCTCTTTGAGCCAGGTTCCCAGTTTCGGCGAACCGCTCAAATCAGGCGAGCTTAACAGTTGAGGCGAGCTCATCTCTTTGAGCCAGGTTCCCAGTTTCGGCGAACCGCTCAAATCAGGCGAGCTTAACAGTTGAGGCGAGCTCATCTCTTTGAGCCAGGTTCCCAGTTTCGGCGAACCGCTCAAATCAGGCGAGCTTAACAGTTGAGGCGAGCTCATCTCTTTGAGCCAGGTTCCCAGTTTCGGCGAACCGCTCAAATCAGGCGAGCTTAACAGTTGAGGCGAGCTCATCTCTTTGAGCCAGGTTCCCAGTTTCGGCGAACCGCTCAAATCAGGCGAGCTTAACAGTTTAGGCGAGCCCATCTCTTTGAGCCAGGTTCCTAGTACGGGTGAACCGTTCAAATCAGGCGAGCCTAACAGTTTAGGCGAGCTCCATCTCTTTGAGCCAGGTTCCCAGTTTCGGCGAACCGCTCAAATCAGGCGAGCTTAACAGTTTAGGCGAGCCCATCTCTTTGAGCCAGGTTCCCAGTTTCGGCGAACCGCTCAAATCAGGCAAGTTTAACAGTTTAGGCGAGCCCCACTTCTTGAGCCAGGTTTCTATTTATGGCGAACCGCTCAAAACAGGCGAGACTAGCAGTTCAGGTGGGCTGCATCAAACTCCCACTTGGTCAAACCTTCAGATAGTTAGGACCAAAGCCACAATCCCCCGCCAATCCTCTTCAATAGGATGGCGGGACCCCCACTGTCACGTTAACAGTTACCTCTGACAAATCAACTTACCAGTCCTCTTCAATAGGATGGTAGGTCCATAGAGTTGCTCAAATCGCAATAAACTCCCACTGTCATGTTAACGGTCACCTCTGACAAATCAACTTACCAGTCCTCTTCAATAGGATGGTAGGTCCATAGAGTTGCTCAAATCGCAATAAACTCCCACTGTCATGTTAACACTACACCTCTGACAAAATCAACTTACCAATCCTCTTCAAAAGGATGGTAGGTCCTCAAAGTCGCTCCGATCGCGGCAATCCCTATCATGTTAACGATTACCTCTGATAGCCGACACCATCATTCCCGCAAATGATGTTGTCCAATCAATCGTCACACTCATACGTCCCTGAACGATTTGATTCTCCCAGCACCGTCTTTCCCATAAAAGGCGTTGTTGTTTGATAGTGGCCTACCATGCGATGTGCTGCTATTTCAGGGTTAGTCTTTGCCCCAAGAGAAGACAAATCAGGGTTCGTCTTCATCTTTGCCCTAAGAGAAGACAAGTTTCCCCCTTATCCTCCAACCGGTGCATGAGGCTAAACTGTTCCCTTATACTCCGACTGGTGCATGAGTCTAAACTGCCCCCTTATACTCCAACTGGTGCATGAGTCTAAACTGCTCCCTACACTCTTAATCCAAATGCCTCGAAAGGCTAAGGATAGAGGAGAAATTTTAGCATTGAGCCTAAGAGAAACTCCTCGACAACTTACCATGCTAAGGGCAAGAGCATGGCTAGTCCAACTCAAACGGCAGTTGGTAATTACACTCTTAATCCAAATGCCTCGAAAGGCTAAGGATAGAGGAGAAATTTTAGCATTGAGCCTAAGAGAAACTCCTCGACAACTTACCATGCTAAGGGCAAGAGCATGGCTAGTCCAACTCAAACGGCAGTTGGTAAAGACAAATCAAGTCCGTTGATAGCTGAGGGTTTGCTCAAAATCCTAGAAGGCGATCATCAGCTGCGAGCGAAGAGGTCAGCTTCACCGAGCTTGTTGGAGGGCTGCTCGCTCCATCTGAACAGGGATCACTTTACGGGTCTTCATATCCAAAGTGTTCCAGACCCCATGAGGCCCGATTCAGGTCTGAAAACTTTGGAGGGGGTTTTGTAGGCAATAAAAATTGCCTTTAATCCTTATCAGAGAAGTTCAGAACAAAACTGCTAAAACCTCGCCCGAAATAGCAGAAAAAGGGGAAAACGCAGATATCTCCCAAACCGTAAGGAATTTGGCAAAACGGAGGAAGCGAACCAAAGCCTTTGGCTCGGTTCGGATGGCCCCATCTCGTCGAGATAGGCGATTTTCATATATAATTCGTCCAATTCCGACTTACGGTTTGAAAGTTACGGCCTATTCTTCAATCCATGCTCAGGAGCTCGCCTGCAACTCAAATTCGCCTGCAGTCCCAAATCCGCCTGCAGACCCAAGTCTGCCTGCGCACCTGAGCTCGCCTGCAAACCCAGTTCGCCTGCTAGCTCGCCTGCAGACCCAAGTCCGCCTGCAGTCCCAAACTCACCTGCAGACCCAGTTCGCCTGCAAGCTCGCCTGCAGACCCAAGCTGCAGACTCGCCAGCTCACTGTCAACTGCCCACTTGGAGTATGGGAACAGTTACATCAGTGGTCAAATCCCACAAATCAAGGGAGAGGGCACAATACTCCAGGCCCGTCAGATGGCCGTCCACAGTACGAATGAGCGGACAGGCGCCGAAACAGCCTGCACCCTCATAAATGCGGCTCACCTCAGTTGTCCAGGTGAAGGGACGAGAGCCGCCAACGCTCGGTGGTTGGTCAGATCCACGCAAGCATCTGACAGCCGTTGTCACGCATACGAGGAGGGGCTTTCCCACTCCTATGTAGCGTGATGCAGAGCACAGCTCTTCGAATGACCATTGACGGTACGAATGAACAGCAGGACGTCTCCGAACAACGTGTGGTCACATCCCATAATTCAAGGAGCAGTCAAGCTATCTCCCTCACCTCTATTAGTGGTCAAATCCCATGAATCAAGGGATAGCCCATGCCATCCCTTGCCTGTTAAAACCCATCTTCAGCAGCATGAAGAAGGGGGATTGGCCGTTGCATATTCTGCTGGCTAATCTCCCAAAGGTTGAACCTGGACCTTTGCCAAAGGCTCCCTCATTTGAGAACCGAAGCTCCGGCTCCGGCATCAACTTCGAAAGGGGGATTGGCTGTTGCATATTCTGCTGGCTAATCTCCCAAAGGTTGAACCTGGACCTTTGCCAAAGGCTCCCTCATTTGAGAACCGAAGCTCCGGCTCCGGCAGCAACTTCGATCAGATCGTCCAAGGGAAGCAGACTCGGCACGAGCACCGAGCGAGGCGTCCTATCGCCACCGAGGAACCCACGTTAAACAAGGAGGGCCTTCCCTCCGCTTCTGTTGTAAACATTTGATTTATTAGTTTGTAATAAGCCTTCTTATCAATACAAACGAAGCTCCCTGTTTTCGGGAGATCAAAATTTACACCTACAATACCCCTTTTTAGTAGCTGAGTACCCCACAAAGATACACTTTACAGCCCTCGGATCTAGTTTTCCCACATTTGGTCTGTTGTCCTGCACGAAGCACACACACCCAAAGTTTTTGAGAGGAAGAATATCTCCATTCTTACCTTTCAACATCTCAATCGGAGACTTCCAGTCTAACACCCGTGATGGCATCCGGTTGATCAAATAGGCGGCTGTCAGAACTACTTGCCCCCACAAGTACTTTGAGACTTTCATCGAAATCGTCATACTCCGAGTCACCTCAAGGAGATGCCTGTTCTTTCTTTCTGCTACCCCATTCTGCTCGGGTGTGTATGTACATGTGGTTTGATGATGTATCTCCTGAGATGACAAGTACTCCCAAACACCATGTTGGTGTATTCTGTCCCATTATCAGACCTTAATACTTTTACAACTGCACAGTATTGAGTCTGAACTCCTTTATGGAAGTCCTTGAAGCAAGCAAACACATCACTTTTGTTTTTCATCAAATAAAGCCACGTCACACGAGAAAAACAATCAATAAAAGAGACAAAGTATCTAAATCCATTCACAGCAGTTGTGGGACAAGGCCCCCATACATCAGAGTGAATCAAATCAAAAACACTAGAACTCCTACTACCAGAACTAACATAAGAGCTCCTGGTGTGCTTTCCCAACTCACACGCATCACACACGAGTTTTTCCTTATTAGCCTTTTCAAACAAAGGCGGATACAACCTACTCAAAACCGGAAAAGAAGGATGACCCAAGCGCCTATGATGGAGCAGCAGCAAGTCCTCCACACTCCTCCCCGCTCCTCCAGCTCCCTCCACAATAGATGAGAGGACTAAATCCATACCCTCTCTATCTAGGTACCACAAGCCACTATGCCATGTGCCAGTCCCAAGTTGCCTGCCTGTCCCCTTCTCTTGGAAGATCACCTTAGGAATATCAAACAAAACGACACATTTTAGTTGTGATATAATGGCACTTATGGATAAGAGATTTACAGGAAAAGAAGGAGCATGCAAGACATTAGACAAAGTCAAGGTGTTGGTACATTGCACTGTGCCCTTACCAACCACGGGCTAGGCCGTACCGTCAGCTGTCTGAATGCTCTATGGTACTGTTAGGTGAGTATAGGAAGAAAACTCCCTAGCAGCACCAGTCACATGACGAGATGCACCAGAATCGACTATCTAATCTGGTGATCTAGTGATGGATATAGAAGCAAGAGCAAGTGTATCACAAGTACCTATGGCTGAGTGAGCAAAGGAAGCAAAGTTACCCTTGGATAAAGACGAGGTGGATGCATCATCTACCCCACTCTTCCCCTCACCTGCTGCTTTCTGCTTTCTCTTTAATGCCTCCAAAAACTCATGATCCTCCTCGGTAAAGACCACAGTCTCCTTACTCTCTCCATCTGCTACCGTGAGATGTGCTTGGTAGCCTCCTCTTCCACCTCTCCTACCACCTCTGCCTCGACCACGACCCCATGCATGTCCCCTTCCACCTGTATCTCGCTCCTTTGGTAGCTTAGGGCAAGCTTGCTTCAGGTGACCTACCTCACCACAGTTGTAGCATTGTCGGGTCTCGCCACTGTGCCCTGTGTTAGTTGAGTTGGAGACTGCAAGTGCTGACTTCACCCCTGGGAGTCCAGCTGCCCCAGCCTGGAGCCTAATCCGGCTCTCCTCCTGTATCATGGCTGAGACCGCTTCCTCAAGTGAGGGAATCCTCGTCTGAGCCAGTAGCATAGCAACCCTCTGTTCAAACACCGGGGCCAGACCCTAGAGGAACACCATAACCCTATCCTCCATCTCAATCTCAGAACATACAGGATCAGTGCAGCATCGTCGTTGGACCCTGAAGTGGCCCTGATCCAGCCATAAGCGATCCAGTTCTATAGCATACTCCTGCACAGCCCTCTCCCCCTGTACCAAAGCCGAGATCTCCCTCTTGATCTGGTACACCCGCAGGTTGTTCCCAGCACCATCGTAGGTCCTCCTCAGCTTCTCCCAGACATCTTGTATCTTCGCTATGTCATCCACTGTGGACGCAATACCCGAAGTCAGTGAGCTCATGAGCCAAATATATACATGCATGTGAGTTGACTTCCACTCAGCTTTCTCAGGTGCATTCTGACCCGGCTCCTCCTTCTCTCCAGTCAAGTACCCCTCCAGACCCTTCCCTTCCAGAGTGTACCTCACCCGACGTGACCAGCTTAGATAAGTGGCTGGACCCTCGAGTTTCATATCAATCGGTGGCAACTCAATCTTCTGCTTCGGCTTGCTCTCACTCGCTGACATCTTGAATGCTCGCATCAGAACCAGAACATCATCAGGATTCAGTTTTGACATCACCTCGGCTAGCGGATTCGTGCTGCCACTCCCCTCCTTCTCGGTCGTCATTGATCCGACCCCGATCTACGTCTCGAGTATCGATCTAAGTCTAGATCCACATCACCTCTAACATCTTCCTGTTCCTTCTAACCCGATCTAGATCTTATCTCATCAAGATTCGAGTTAAAAAAAAACTACAGAACCCGATCAATAACCCAATCCAAACCCGCTTCTCAGGTATCGTGGGTGGAGGCCGGACGATCTGTCCCTAAATTTCTAGGGTTTTAAGAATCCCAAAAAACACTCTCAAATCAAAACCCTAACCTGGTGGTGGAGGCGGCTGAGGAGTCTGTTGATGGCCGGAGACTGAAGAAGCAGTGGTGACCGGAGACTAATGGTGAGGACTGATGGCGCCAGCTGAAGAAGCAGTGGTGGCCGGAGACAAGGAGGATGGTGACTGATGGCGGCGACGGTGGAGAAGCAGTGGTGGCCGGAGAGACTGATCACGATCTCGAGCATGGAGTGCGGAGGCCGCCGGATCTAGGGCATCCCCAGGTCCGCCGACGGTGGTGACCGGAGACCAAATATGGTGAAGGCGGCTCTAGGGTTAGGGTTAGAATGCTCTGATACCAAATAGGAATTTTGAGAGAGAAATTGAATCAGAAAAAGTTGTTTTCTTCATTAACCTCTTGGGCTTATATAAGGTGTTACATTTTACATCCAAGTGAATCAGAAAAAGTTGTTTTCTTCATTAACCTCTTGGGCTTATATAAGGTGTTACATTTTACATCCAAGCCCCTATCTTTCTATAAACTGCATATTTAACCTCTTGGGCTTATATAAGGTGTTACATTTTACATCCAAGCCCCTATCTTTCTATAAACTGCATATTTTAACACAGTCTAGAGTAGGGCATCCTATAATTAAAAAAGTTCAGTGTGCTTGGTGCAATGAGACTGATCATTGAAAGAAAGACTGCCCAAAGCTCGACGAATGGATGAAGAATAAGCAGAAGGGAAAAGAAAAACAACCATTATCAGAAGCAAACATCATTATATCAGATGATAATATTTCTGACTCTTCTATTTATTCGTTTTCTATCAGTCCTACATATAGCTATTCGGAGGAATCTGAATGGATGTTGGATAGTGGTGCCACCTATCATGTGTGCCCTAGAAGGGAATGATTCTCCAGTTTTGAGAAGCTGGATAGTGGTGTGGTGTACATGGCTGATAACCGTGCATGTCAGATCCTTGGGATAGGAAAAATTCACATCAAGATGTTTGACGGGACTGTTAGGGAATTATATGATATGAGATATATTCCTTCATTGAGGAAGAACTTGATCTTGATTGAAGCTTTGGTTGGAGAGGGTCTGAATGTTTGAATTAAGAATATGGTTCTCAAGATTATGGAAGACTCTCAGAATATAATGAAGGGTGTCAGGAGGAATAACCTGTATTACTTGACTGGAGGTATAGTGACATGTGCAGAGCTGGCGATTTCTGTTGATTCGACTAGGCTGCGGCATTTAGGGCTTGGGCATTCCAGTATTGATTCCTTGCATAGATTGAAAGAGGGTACGAAGACCTACAGTTTGAAATCCAGTGAACATGTTGATGTGAGCAAGAAGACCGAGGTGAAGTTTGGCACCTCTATTCACCTTGCTAATGATCGTTCTGGAGGTGTTCACGGGATATTTAGGAGTATTTTAAGGGGGCATCATTGGGAGGTAATAGATGTTTGGTTTTTTTTGTTGGTGGCTGTTCTAGACGTGTTTGAGTTGCAACCAAATCCCCATTAGAGAAAGTCCTAGTAGTCTCTAACAAATTGAAGAAGTGTATGATATACAGAAAGGTGAAGTACTTCATTCTAGTTTTGATGGGAGGTACAAGATGGACCTGTTTCTGTATTGGAACCGAGCTCACGGCATTTCGAGACACTTCGTTGGAAAAGAAATCTTGGGACAACTAGATAGGATGGTAAAATTAGAGAACCGTACCTTGCTGGAGGATGATCGGTGTTTATTATCAAGCAATGGTCTGCAGAAGAGTTTCTGAACTGAGGCTTCGATATATTTGGGTCATCCTATTAAAGAGTTATCAACCGCTGTGATAGGAGGTAAAACTCAATTGGGTGTTTAGTCTGGTAGTGTCACTTCGGTTAAGGCTTTGATGAAGGAGCTATTTGACTCTCAGCAGGTGGAGAGTTTTGGACAAACCTTAGATGTATCACAGCGGGTAGAGAGTAATGTTACTCCACATTGGGTGGAGATTACTCCACATACTCCAGATCATACTGCAACGCTTGGGATTCTAGCTGAGGTGACATAGATTGGGAATCATGTTGATTTGGATGCAGATAATGAGTTGTTTGATTCGAGTGCAGCTGATAGACATGGTTTGGATATGGTCATTAGTTCACCTCAGCAGGAGGTGTTTGATTCGTTACACTTTGAGGTCATTGGAGGTACTATCAGCCGCAAAGTTGATGATATTGGAAAAGGGTTGCAAACTCTTCTGTTGGATTGAGGTCGTTCACGACCATTTGAGTGAACTATGTGAAGACTTGATTCCTTAGGCAAGAGGATACGTAAGCAGTCATTTATGATGCAGCCGATTTGGTGAGTAGATACCGATATTTGGAGAGTGTTTACATTCTCATTTGGGTTCTCGACTTATTGTAGATTGAGTATGTTGTCGTGAATTGTTTCACTTCGCACTGGACGCATCAAGTGAGGTATTTGATTTGGTTGGTGTCGGCTCGGTTTTGGGAAAGCTTCGCCGAGGTGAAGAATTGTGAACGCGGGGGCCCACGAACCACGTGAATGGTTAAGGAGCTGGCAAATTGCAAGCAAGTGGGGGCCACGAATTGTATGTGGGAGGCTAGGAGTCTAGCGGGTTTGAGAAGTTTTGTTCAGCGGGCAAGGCTAGGAGTCCAGCGGGTTTGAGAAGTTTTGTTTAGCGGGCAAAGAGGCCCACCCGGCAGAGGCTTATAAATACATGTTGGTTCTTTCTAGGGTTTGGTGTGCAAGTACGAAAAGAGGAGAGTAAGTGCAAAGTGGCGGCTGCAGAGAGCAGGTGCGCAAGAGAAGAAGAAAAGTGCGACTGCGAGAGAAAAAGTCAGCGGCTTTCTTTGGCTGATTGCAAATAGGCTTTTTGTGCTTTTGAGAGAGAGATAATTGTGTGAGGGTTTAGATTAAGTGATTGTAAACCCTAGTTATATTCTCTCCCTCTAATTGTAGATCCCCCTTACTTGCCCCATGGACGTATGTAATTTGCCAAACCACGTAAAACTTTGTGATTTGCTATTTGTGACCATTATAATAGTTTATTAGGTTCCCTCGACAAGTCAGTCCTAGAACTGATAAGAGGAAGAGCTGATATCCTGCTTTGTTGAGATATTCGCTTTAGATTCTTGTTTCCTTGGTGAGACAAGAATTCTTATTGATATTCCTCTCTTATTGTGCACCAGAAACTCTACCGAAATTTTCACTGCTCACAACACTAGATACATGTCATTCCAAGGATGATAAGAAATTCACATCTGGTTATTGCACGTACACTGGTGCCAACCTCGTCACTTGGAGAACTAAGAAGTTGTCACTTGGAGAACTAAGAAGCAGACTGTTACTGCCAGATCCAGTGCTAAATCTGAGTGCAGGTCTATGCTTCACACTACTTGTAAGATATTGTGTCTCAAGTCATTATGTTTGATTTTGGTGTTACCTATGAGGATCCCATGCCTATGCACCGTGACAACCAAGCTACCATATTTATTGCTAGTAATCCTCCCTATCATGAGGGAACAAAATCATTGAGATGGATTATCACTTTCTTTGTGAGGACATAATGAAAAGTCTATCTGAACTCCATACACTTTCTCTGAAGAACATGTAAAAGATATATTTACCGTGGATTTTGAGTAGTGGTCGCTTTTCTACCTTATGTAAACAAGATGACCATGTTTCTTATATATGCTCCAGCTTCAGAAATGTCAGAATATTTGTTAGATGACTGTTAGTGGGTATATCTATATTCCTCTTATGTGGTTACTTATCGTATGCATTGTATCCCAAGTTTCTTTTTCTTGTAGCCCATGTTTCCTCCCCTATTTAAGGAGACAGGGCATCTAGTAATTTCATTGTATGGGTTTCTTTTTTCTGACACTATGGAGACTAACCTGTCTTTGCCAATTTGTACAGCTTGTTACAATGCTGAGGAGGATTGTTTGCACAATTGCTCCACCTAGAATGCCTATCCAGAGGCCTTTTCCTCCAACATGCAAGGGAAACCCAAGTACAACAGCTACCTCCACCTAGAATGCCTATCCAGAGGCCTTTTCCTCCAACATGCAAGGGAAACCCAAGTACAACAGCTACAGGGATTCCAAACAGATAGAATGCCCCGAGTTCCTCCAACATGCAAGGGAAACCCAAGTACAACAGCTACAGGGATTCCAAACAGATAGAATGCCCCGAGGTTCACATAAGCACCTATATGTTGCCATCCGCATCCTCTAGCAATACCTAAAGAAATAGAAAGAAGATCTCTTACTATCGAGCACTAATATTCTTTCATGCTATGTATTAGTACACACTAAGACTCAAAAATTTAAGAGTGACACATATCATTTGAAGAAGACAGACAATCAAACTACAAAAACTTGATTTGTACATTTCTACCATAACACAGTGCAATTACATGAAGAAGTAAAAGGTCATAAGAAACACTCAATTTATGAACGGCTGCAGAGAAGATTTTTTCTATGTTATGGTGTGATATGAAGAATTTCTCTTCAAAAGTTGGTATACCTATCCATGTTGAAGACACTCATTTCAATATTTGTTGATTCTTCAACGTTCATATAAATCTAAATTATGTATAAGCTGGTTCTTGGCATGCCTTCGTGCAAACTCACAAAAATATTTTAGTTATTTTGAGGAATAGCTTTTGCAGGGTTAATGCTTTGCTCATTAATTTACTCTTTTAACGGAAAAAGAAAGTTGAATACTTATGTGCATAGATGTATAAACTAAATGTATGTTTGCCCACAAACAAATAATAGTACAGCTGGGTCTACATCCTTTTCAGGATCCAGTATCAGTTGGCAAAGATAATATAGTTTAATTATGAGCTTAGATATTGATGAATCAAATTTTCTCAGTAGATCTGGCAAAATAAGGCAACAAGGGTGAGAATACCTCAAAAAAAAATTCATGTACTCACATGCATACATTAATGACATCTTAGTTTCATGAGAAGAAAGTAACTGACCTGAAAGAACCCCTTGTAAGCTATCCATGATCACTGATATACAAACAAGGGGAAGCATTTCCATAACATAATCGATAACTTCTTTCTCGTTGCTGTAAGCATAACCAATGACCTTACGCAATGCAAAGAGTGTTGAGCTAACAACAATAGCCTCTGTAACTGTTATAAACATCACAATCTGCACAGCTAGCTGAGCTCCTTCTGGGTTTCCGGCTCCCAATTCATTGGATACTCGTGTACTACATATCAAAAAAGAAAAGGCATCAATTACAGATAACGAAACATAAAATGAAGTACAACCTTCTCTTCAGTATCTTTCACTGATTACATTATGCATGAAGTTTCTTGTGTGTGCTTTCTCTAAACAAAATATTTAACAATGAGTATGAGAGTGAGTAAACACATATAAACAGATATACCTTGCTGCGGCACCAATTCCATATGGTATGGTATACAGGCATGCGATGCTAGTAAGGCTGCAAAGTATAAGATAAGTGTTAGTGCAATAAACTTAAGAGTATTCATACGCTAACTCTTTAGAGTATTTCATATGCTAGCTCTTTGGTGTTATAATTTCAAGAACTTCTAAAACTTAAAAAAACTCTGGTTAAGTGATTAAATCCTAGGGGTTAAGTGATTAGGTTCCCCTAGAGAGTAGAAGAAGTGATCTATTTATTGTATAGTAACTACAATCTTCCAAATATATAAATAAAGGTTAAATATGGAATAATTACTACAGCACCAAAACAAATAAAATTCGGAGAATCCATACACCAATAGCTGAAGGAGTTCAAGCAGGTATGTAGCAGCACAAAAAGTACATTCTAAAGCTTATCAATTTTTATAAAATAAACGACGATTAAGTTTAAGTCCTCATAAATTTCTCTCTTTTGAGAATTCTCTGAGGAATATACAAGCAAAATTCCCACTGAATAACTCATAAAATTTCTTCTTACCATATTGAAAGCACTGAGGTCTCAAGCTTTGGATTGGGCAAAAGTCCAGAAAGCAAGATAAGCAACTCGAAGGACCACCACTCTAGACTATGAGAGACAACAAGATTCAAGTTAGATTTTCATAAATAAACTACAATAAGCACCAGAAAATAGATAAACCGTAAATTTGTTGCTTACCATATCATCACAGCAGAAGGAACCGCTAGCCTCAGGAACTTCTTGATCCCCCTGAATGCCTCCTTTGAAATTGGTGCATGCGTTTCCTCACATGATTTTGAATACTTAATGTAGAATCCAAGTAAAAGCACATTCAACCAATATGATATACTTATAGATAGAGCAGCACCAACATTCTCCAACCCAGATTTAAATACCAAAACCCAACATAAAGGAATATGGAGACAGAGAGTAAGAATGGAGCATATGAGCATTGGAAGAATTAGGCTTTGAGACTGGAGGAACTTTATCATGGGTTGAGAAATGGCATAGGCAAATAAACCAGGAATCAACCAAACTGCATACTTCCCCGCCTCAAGTGAGATCAGAGGATCTTGCCCTATGAAAGTGAGAATTTTTCCCATGTAGGCCCATGCGAGAGAAATTGGAAAACAAACAAGTATAAGAGAGAGCATAGCTTGATATGTATGCGTTCCAAGTTTTTTGTATTGCTTTGCTCCATAGGCTTGCCCGCATAAAGTCTCCAATCCACTGGACATACCCAACTGTTTGTCATGTCAATTAACCAACTAGCATTAGACGTATAAAATTCGAGAGAACTGCACAAGGATTTGAGGAAGAAATATCTTTGATTTTGGACTTATAATTTAACTGTAGCCTTTTAGTCTTCCTGCTAGAATTTCAACTATCAGCTAAAGGGAAAATGCTCAATAGACCTGAAAGTAAATATAATCTCGATACTACATCAATCTTAAACAATTATGAACTTGGAGCGCAAATAATGGTTTACATTCTTTTGACAAGCTAGAATCATGATGAATGGTACTTTTGAACTCTTTAGCTAGGTTGATATGACATGCTCCACAAAGTGAACATTTTCTTTTTGTCAATTATGTTAAAAATCATAAGTCAAAGTTTTTATTTGATGCAGTGATGCTTGTTGTCAGTATTTATTTCTCATGTAAATGTATGAGTATTTTTGCTGGCTTTATTTATGCAAGGTGACTGGGTGAGAGTATGAGTGACCATGCATGTTGAGATGTGAATGGAAGAGTGGCCAAGTGAATTCCCGTGGATGGTGTAGACAGTGAATGCACAAGTATCTGTGTGATTTATAGCAATCAACGAGTAAAATTGATCCCCGCGATGCCACGACTTTAGTGTTTAAAATTGATCCATGCGATGCCACGACATTAGTATGGAAAATGCCACAAAAAACCTATGGTTCAAGCACTTGGTTCAAAAATATACTGTGTACCTAACAACTTAGGATAAGAATATAGAAAGTCATAGGAAATATAACATCGTATACTGAATTGCTAAAATACAAACTGGATTTGAAAATAATTTGGTGGAGCATTTAGGTTTAAGATGGTTTCAAAGAGGCAGATTAGAGAATATATGGTTGTAAAACTTTGGGTTTATCGACAAAAACCCATCAACGGTTCGCAATGTCAGAGCATGAGAAAAAGCTAAAAATGTATGATTTTAAGTTTTTGTTTAATAAATTATGATCTAAATTTTTTGAATTTAAAGTGAGTTTAAAAATAACTCGGTAGAGTATTTCGCATATAATACTTGATTTTGAAAGTGTGTGGCATTAAAAATAGATACAGGTAAAACTTTGTATTTATGCCAAAAAAAACTTTGGAGAAAGTGCATGAGTTTATGAAAAAAATGGAGTAAACCTTATTGGAGTATTTAAGTCATGTAAAAAAAAGGAAAATATGAGAAAGGGACTTTACCAGTGGGCCAAGAGTTCAAACGTCGAAAGACCGAGACTTTACCAGTGGGCTGTGTTCTAATATATACGGGGTTATTGGAGACGAATTATTGGAGACGAACTGTAGCCACACGTTGTTCATCTCTAATAACTTTAGTATATAGAATATAATTTTCCAGATCAAACACCAAATCAATTTTTTTGGCAAAATTTGGAACACACTAAAAATTCAGTTCCATATCAGTTAGTGTGTGATATTACGACATGATGAAAAGTATGGAGATGCGCCAATTCCCAGTATGAACCTAAGACTGCAGATTTCTTGAGCCTTGGTAAAAATTAAAAATAGTTAGTTGCACAGCTAAATTTTTGCATGACCCTGTAACTGCAGATACGTTGTATAAGAATTGTGGTCTCCTTTGGGCGTTTTCGAATCAAGATCTGGCCTGACATCTATTCTAATTGGTCTTGGGTTATTGTAGCGTGGAAGTAATAAACATCAGAATCCACCAAGGTTTGTTCTCTGAATCCACAAAGATTGATCTTCAAATCCACAAAGAAAATATAATAAAGAGAAAATTTTACTGATAAAAAAATTATACCTATAGGACTTACAAACTTATGCTTAAATAGAAAATAAACAAGACTCCTACTATGACCCGAACTTTACCAAAAATAGAAATAATAAAACTCTCCTTAAAAGACTCCTTATAATTGATTTAGAATCAAACTAGATTTGTTTTCTAATAAAAAAAACTCCTAAAAGATTACCTAAAATAGTAAAAAAATGATAAAAACTCTGATATCTTTCAATCCGGAGGAAATTTTGCAAGACAGACGGCGGCAGACCGAACATTGGCAAGTTTGGTTGACTCCGTCTCGAAAAAATACGCGATTTTCATATATAATTCGTCCAATTCCGATGTATGGTTTGGGAGATATGACACGTTCTTCGTTGCAAGTTAATTTCTTCTAACAGGTCCGCGTTTGGGCTTCTGATTGTCCAATTTCTCCATGAATATATTTGTAGTGTGTTCTATATCATAGGTTTGTCCTATCCAATCGGACCCATTCAATTCAGGTGGTGCAGTTCCATCACGAGTAAGTCGAAGAGAGCAATAAGAGACTCTGATACTAAATTTAGACATTTTAGGTTTCTGAATGAATTCTTGTCGCACAAACAGAATTCAATTTGATAGTATATGATGAAGTTGAAGTTCTGATCAAGAAATTGCTTGAAAACCCTATTTCTAGATCTAAAGAGTGGATCAGGTAAGAGTCTGATCTGGATCCTCTCCTCTAAAGGCAATTACTCAGAACCAATGCAAGAAGATATCTGATAACTCAACTTTGTTTATGTAAGATACTTCTCCCATTGGAAATTTGGCAAATGTATATTTCTTTCCAACGCCATGTCAAACCATTTACTGAAGACTCTAAAATATAAGAATATAAAATCAAAAGAAATTTCCTTGTCAGTGACATTTACTCAACACTCCCAAATATAAGAGTACGAATCAATCTTATGTAGTGATATGTTTTATACTGAAGAAATAAAAATAGCTTAATCCTTACAGTATGTAATGCGCATATTTGATTTCTTTAGTATATGAATACCAAAAACCATTTGATCTATTGACCAGTTTTCTTTTGAATTAAATTTAAATGAATAGTTAAGAGGGATAATGATCAAACAATTTGTCCGGTCAACTCCACTCCTACACATTACAAAAAGTAATTTGTTAATGAATTAGATAGTATATAGGCTAAATTGAACTTAAATAATAAAGTTTCCCCGCCCTATCACTTATATGTTTCTCTATGATATTTACATAGTAATTTTAGAGCTTTTTAACTATTAATATTTCTTAAATTTGCCATTAAATCAACCAAAATTTCTTTTTTTAACTTATCTTAATTCTACTTTAAAATAGAGTTGGGGTATATCTAATGGTAAATTTAACAAGTATTAATGGTTAGAAATTTATTTTACATGTTAGTGTCATATGAGAACATTTGCATGATTGAGCTTACAAATTCACCAAAATTTAAAACAATTTATAGGATTTTTCTGCCATTAAAATATAACTTATAGTATATAAGTGGCAAAGTGGAGAAACTTCCTGGTATTTAAGTGCAATTTAGCCTATATACTATCTAATTAATTAACGAAGTAGTTTTTTTTATAGGTAGGAGCGGAGTTGATCGGACAAATCATTTGATCATTATTCCTCTAATTATTTATTTAAATTTAATTCAAAAGGAAACTAGTCAATGGATCAAATGATTTGTGGTATTCATACACTAAAGAAATCAAATATGTGCATTATATATTCAAAATTGTTTACTTATCAAATTGTTCATCTACATATTTAGTTTACTTTTCATCTATACTATATATTAAGAAAAGCTCCTCTTTTGGTAATTGTGAGCTATGTATTTAGAATTTCAAAAATCTAAACTATATATTAAGAAAAGCTCTCCTTTTGGTCATTGTGAACCACACTTTTAGAATTTTAAAAATGCCCTTACACTTAAAAAAGAATAAATTCTAAAGGCCATCACACTTAAAAAGAATAAATTCTAAACACCATCACACTTTTAAAAATCAACAAAAATACCGTGAGGATTAACAAAATCAAACACTTGAAAAAAACTCAAGAAATGATCTTAAACTTGAAAATTTAAAAATATACATACTCAAAATCATATCTATCTATTTTCTTGATAATTTGATTATAACACTTCTCTGTACCTTGTGTCACGCACGCATCCCGTGCACCTTCATCTACATATTTAGTTTACTTTCATACTTATTTTAAGAAAATTTAAGTAGTGTGTGAACGTGACGTGAAGAGATCACGTGAAATAAAGTTTGTGGGGTCCACGTGATTTACAAGAGCAGTTTCATGAAGTTGCGTGCGTTGGCCCACCCGACTTGTTTCCGTGTGACCCGATTGCTTGCAACCTATAAAATCCTAGTTATAGGGTTTCGGGATTAGTGCAAGCAAAGGAAAAGAACAGGGGGATAAGGGACTTTGGCGGTTGTGCTTAGGCGTGCAAGAGCAGAGCAAAGAAGGTGCAAGGCAGAGATTTTGGCGGCTATTCACAGAGAAAAAGCAAAGTTTTTTTGCAGCTATTCTTTGATTTGTGCATCCCTTTGAGAGAGTATTTGTGTGAGGGATCTGAAAGTTTGTGTGAGGGTTTAGATTGTGTGATTGTAAACCTTAGTTGTATTCTCTCTCTCTCTCTAATAGTAGATCTCCCCCTCCTTGCCCCGTGGACGTAGGTAATTTACCGAACCACGTAAAATAGTTTGTCTTGCTGTGATTTGTAATAGCTTGTAGGTTCCCTCGACAAATCAGTCCTAGAACTGATGAGAGGAAGAGCTGATATCTCACTTTGCTGAGATATTTTGCTTTCGGTTCTTGTTTCCTTTGTGAAACAGGAATTTAGTTGTGATCTAATCTCTTGTTATGCACATTACGCATCGGATGTGCTGCCGAAATTTCTGCTGCGCACAACAGTGTGTAGCAATGAAAAGTAAATAGAAAGTAGAAAGTGAAAAGAAAAAGATTAATTGAGACACCTTGTACTATATCGCCAAACTATGGATAGATCTCCTAGGATGTGGATCCTCTCCAATTAGGTGGATCCAAATCCGATCTCCTATAGTTTTATTATTGTAGATTGACCCTCAGAGGTAGAGCTTTTTTTTTTGGGGCAAATAGATTTCTTGAGGGCAATAGAGTCTCGGGGGGTCTATCACGACTGGGCGACGGTATAAGGAGTCGATCAACAATTGCACGATAGCACAAAACATCTATTTGCAATTGGCCGCAATTGGGTGATATTACAAAGAGTCTATCCTCAATTGGGCGCAATTAATAACCCAAAAAAAAAGAGATACCTTCTCCTTTCCCTCAATTCACTTTCTATCCACTTTCTCAATTTTTAAGAAGTTGAAAGGACTTAAAAAAATGACTTTCCACCTCAACTTTCCATTAACTTGCTAACCATTTCCAACCATCAAAGAAGAAAAAAATAGAAACGGGAGATACCTTATAATTTTTTTATCAACTTTTTATTTACTTAACAGCTGCAAAGCAGATGCTTAAGAGTGTGTTTGACAACCACATAATAGTGGATGAGAAACAGAACAAAAATTGGAAGCAACTTCACATCCTATAGTTTCCCTTTTGACAACTAGAAAGAAATTGCACGGTACATTAAAACAACAGGGTGCCGAATTACCTTTTTAGCCCCTTTCACTTTTTAAAATTTTTTGAGAAAGTGAATTAAGAAGGGAGATCAATTTATTATTTTTTATTCCCTCTCATTACAATTTAGTTTCCGATATTCTTTTTTTACTTTCTATTTTTCATGACAATCAAAAAGACAAAAGGAAGGTGAATGCCACCTAATTAGCTACGATCTCAACTTCTCATCTTCTCATTTTCCATCATCTAGACCATGTTTGCAAATAAAAAGTCATAAAAACTTATTTTGCTTCATTTTTTTTTAAGTTTCGGTATGAGCACTCCCTGTTGCAAACAGACCTCCGTTGGTGCAGATAAACTCATTGTACTGTTTGCCCAAGCGTAGATGGACCCCCTAAGTGAACATTGTTTTGACTCTTTTAAGGGTTAAAAAAAAAGAAAAATAGCAATTGGGGTCTATGCACCTCTACAAAAAAAAAAAATTGACTATTTTAAGAGTAAAAAAAAATTTAACGATGGGTCTCTCCGCACAGAGAGAACTACTGCAGCCCTGTCCGCGATCGCGCGAAACTGCAGGAACCTGACCCGATTCTTTTTAGTATTTTTAGGGTGGTAATACTCGCCTCTGTTTCTCTCTATGTTTTCAAAGGCCGGGTCAGGCCCGTTACAAGATCTAACCCGGCCCAACTGATCACATGGTCTCGTGAACGAATGAAATTTTAAGAAAGAGACAAGAATAAGGACGAAGTGGGGGACTTACGAGGAGGCTGAACCCGGTGACCGCGGTGAGGGAAGTGGCGATGGCGGAGCTGGAGAGGGCGAGCTCCCCGAGGTGGCCCACCATCATGCTGGAGATGACCTGGACGAGGTACTGCGATGCGGTCACCGCCACCAGCGGCCCCGCCACGTAGCCGAGGCGGCTGCCTTCCTCCTTAAGCTCACCGACGAATCGGGCCACCGCCCCGACCCTCCCCCTATCTTCTTCCTTCTTTAGGAGGAGGAGAGGCGCTTCCATCTCTCTCTCTCTCTCCCCCACTTTCTGGGGCAGCGGAGGAGACTGACTATTCCCTTCTGAAATTAAGCTTTTTTTTTTGTCTTAATCATTTATGGTGTGTTTGGATGGATGAGACTATTTTTTTTTTTTTTTTTTTTTTTATCCGCAAGAATTTATAGCGACCAATTAGCTGTTCAGCAGCCACCGTTTTGTACTTATTGCAGCAAACCCCTAGTTTTAGGGGGTGTTTGGTTCAATTTCTAGAAATTATAGGAAATATTTTCCACCTAAAATATGATTTCCTTGTATTTCTTAAAAAAATTATAGGAAAAGTTTTGAAAAATCAAAAAGTACCAATTTTTTTGTTTTTTTTACTTTGCTTGTTTGGTTCAAAACAAGAAAATAGCTCATAACTTTATAGAAAATAACAAGATTTGGTAGGTTTTTAATTAAATATGGTATGTGTTAGATTTCTGGTCTGAGAGGAAATTGCTTTTTATAAAATTTGGTAGGTTTTGATATTTTATAGAAAATATTTCTGTAAATTTTTTGTTAAACCAAACACAATTTACAGAAATCTCTGGAAAACTTTTAATTACAAATTTATCATTGTCAGATGTTTTGAAAAAAAAATTCTCAAAAAGTGTGCAACCAAACAGCCCCTTAGAGGACATAGGAGGAAAATATAAGAAAAATTTTATACTGAAATAGAAATAGTAACCCTAACAGTATGTTTGGGAGATGAATTAGGGAAAGGAAGGAAAGGGAAGTTCCCCTTCCTTCCATTCTCCTTCATTACACCCCAATTTGGGAGATAACATTTTGACTCAAATTTCCTCACATTCCTCTCCTCTATCATTCTAAGGGCCCGTTTGAATAATGAAAGTATTGAAAGAAAAAATAGGTTATAGAAGTAACTTTTAAAACTATGAAGTAGGAAGTAGTGAGAATAACATTTTTTTGTTTGTTTCATATATTTTTAGAAGTAATGGAAGTAGAACTTCTTCCTTTTCATTTACTTTTTTTGTTTGGATAACATTTAGAAATATTATTAAGAAGTAATTTTATCAATGAAAAGTTGTTAGAAGTAACTAATAAAAAAATATTAATAAAAAATTATTTATTTTTCTAATTAATATGCATTTCAACTACTTCCGAGCTACTTCTGAGTATTGAGGATTAAAAAAATATTTTGAAAGTAAGGATGACACAAAGACGCCACATAAGTGTTTAAGGAAGTATTGGAAGTAAGTTTTTCAAAGAACCAAAAAATACTTTAAGGAGTAATGGCAGATTTTAACTGAAGTGAGACACATTCTTTTTTGTTGCATATTCTTTGCAGATTCTAACGAAATACGCTCTCTACTGCAGATGAGAGGAATATTAGCATTTTTAAGGAGTAATGGCAGATTGGCGTTTATGAATACTATTATAACAGTAGGTAACCCTTAGGAAGTAGACCTGTATTTTTAGCGATAGCACAACTGTACAAGAGAGAAGGAAGAAAGGGAGTGGCATATTCTATTGTGTACTTATATCTGTGTCATTTAATGTAGAGTTTGATCATTATCTTGACAGGTTCAGTTTTTCGTTTGAATTTCAGTTTAAACACGAACATATGAAAATTCCCGCTCGAATAACTTGGACTGTTGGGCAGAGAAAAATTTCTGAGATAGTTGACAATATGAATCTTTAAACATTTGACAAGCTTGTTAAAATTCGTAGTATGAGTATGTTCAAATTTACATTCAGATACAAATTTGACACAAACTTCCCTGTAAATTGAGTTGAGTTGCAAGTCTGAAAAACTTGCTAGGTTATTTGGTAATTTTAATAATATTTAAAGTCAATACTATCTTACTGCACGGCATGTTTACCTTCAATAAAAACCAAGCTCATTATAATTTATTGTGGTTAAAGCATATCCATCTATTAATTGCCTGTTGTAGTTCTACTTTTATTTTGCTTGCAGAGGGTGAAGATGGAAAGAGCTGCGTGCAATTGTTAAGAAAAGGATATGTTAGGGCATTTGAAATTTTGAAATGGATCATATAGTTAGGTCAGAGCAGCAGAGGGACGTCAATTATCCAGAATCATATCTTTGGTTTGGAATTTTGACTTTTTTGCTTCTAAAATGTACAGCACCTTTGCAGAATGAAGAAGGAATGGTCCTTTTATTTTTTGGGTGCCCCCAGGTATCAAGTACTTGGCTCTTGTTTTTTTTTTAACCAATTATTGGCTCATTAATTATTTGGGTGCCCCCAGGTATCAAGTACTTGGCTCTTGTTTTTTTTTTAACCAATTATTGGCTCATTAATTATTTTTTGGGTGCCCCCACGTAGTATGAATTTCTCGAGATGTTGAAATCTCAATGTCTCTAAGCAATCTTTATACTAGGTGGATATTTTCGAGAGAGTTTAGGCTTTATTCTTGAACGCGGATGGAGTTCTCCCTATTTATTGTGGCTCGATGTCAGGTTGTTGATTCTCTTTTTAAACGTATGCCTCTGGATGACTGAATCTTAGGGCTGTAAGTTCTGCAATGTAGCCAAAGTGAAGACATGTTTTGTTTAGTATATTTGAACTCCTCGTTCATTTTGGTTGCTAAATCAGGAAAAAGTTCGGCATAAATGCACAAGTTGCACAACTAATCTACTATGAGGTGCTTTACTGTTTGTGTGATTATTGGCCAAGTGATCCGAGTAACCATCGCCTCAGAACGACTTGCACGCTAGCGGGTTGTTTGAGCCGTATATGGACTTGATGGGGGGCAATTTTGTCATTTCAGCCCCCATGTGCAGCTCAGACAACCTGCTCGCATGCGCGTCGTTCTGAGATGATGTGTATTGAACTGATCTCATTTTGCAAAATAACCCTAAAGTGTGACACTTAGGGTAACTGTTAAATTGTAATATCTCTATGCAGTCTGAAGTTCTATTAACCCTCTTCTTGTAAGTACTACGGTATTATCTTACTCATAAAGGTAATTGCAAGTTGTAACTCATAAAGATAATTGTAATCAATACTCAATGTAAGAGAAGTTGGAAGATTTCAAATTAAGTTTTGGGTTTTCTGATGTCTCCCTCCGAGGTCTACATTTTAAAAATTAATCCTCAATAATAGGCCTTGGCATGTTGTTGTTTTGCTCCCGTTTTCGCTTTTCACAAGAATGTTATGTTACCTTGTTTAAGATAAAAAAGTTTGATCTCATTTCTTGGGTTGAAAGTTTGGACATTAACAATAGGGTTTTTTCCCTTGAAAACCATGTTAAGAAATAAGTCAAATCGATAGAAACCACCTTTCATTTTTTAACACAGAAATCACCTTATAAGTTGGTTTAGCTTTCAATCAACCATTTTGGAGTAATTTATATTCAACTTTTATCCGAAATGCCCAACATCTCCCTTCTCCTTCCTCACCTACCCTAACTAATATGTACATGTCTTAGGACCTATTATTCATTGTGGGAAAAAATTTACATTCTAGCTTTTTATATAAATATTTTATTCCATCTGTTCAAGAAAAAAATTGACCTGTAATTCTTTTTTTAGCTGAAACCATTGCTACGTTTTTGCCTCTAGAAAATCGCTACCCCTGCAGCATCATACTTCCATCTGGCTCCAGGTAAAACACCAATTAAACTACCACCCACGTTCCACGACTCGCTCAAGCCCTGTCACGCATCCTAAAACACGTGAACGGCCAGATCTAGATCCACGTCATCAATCTGCACCCTCCCTCTTCATCCAATTTGTAAAACCCCAAAAATTTGAAAATTTATTTTAAATGATAATAAATGAGTTTTATCATGGTTGGTGATCATTCTGGGATGAATGGATCTGATTATAATCGATTTGAGATCGTTTACATGGATATATAATTGATTAACTTGTACTTGAAGAATTGATTAACTTTTATTATTTAAAAAATATTACAGAGAATAATATCATCAAGGTATGGTTCAACATTCTCCGTATCATAGAAATAAAATTGAATGTATGAAGAATTATTTTCTTACGTAATTAGAGCAGATAGATTATGATATATTTTCTTATGTGTTATAAATAGGACAAATTTTGAAAACATACCCTTTTACAAAAATATTCCCAAAAAAAAGACCCGTTTCCACTTTATTTTCAAAAAACGACCTAGTTTCAGCCTCAGAACTGAAACTGGGTTGGTTTTTGGGAAAAAATTTCCCAAACTTCACGGGAGTTGAACTCCCATGAAGTTTTGTTATGTAAAAAACTTCACGGGAGTTCAACTCCCGTGAAGTTTGAGAACTTTTTTTCGTAAAAAACGACCCAGTTTCAGCCTCAGGTCTGAAACTAGGTTGTTTTTTGCAAATATTTTCAAAACGGGTCTTTTTTGAGAATATTTTTGCAAATGGGTTTGTTTTCAAAATTTGCCCGTTATAATTTTAAAATTTTCTTTTTTCTTTAATGCAAGATCCCTATCATATCTTGCTCCCAATGTGTTATAAAATTGTATATATATAGGGCCCGTTTGGTTGGTTTCCTAAAAACCAAGAATAGGAAATTAGATATTGGAAATCAATAAAATATTGTTTTTATCCATTTTCATCCCTAAAATTCACCTACATCATCTAATAAAATATTATTTTCATCCAACAACTCATCTCATCTCATCTCCTTTCTTATTTTTAAAAATAAACCAAACACAAGAAATGGGTCACATCATTCAACTCATCCGATCTCATTTCCTCTCCTCTCATCTCATCTTTAAAAATCACCCACATCATCCAATAATATGGTGACAACTCATCTCATCTCATTAAAATTTTCTTTCCATCCATTTCCTCAAAAAAAAAAAAAACAAGGAAATTGATTTCCTTAAGTATATGTCACATCATCTAATAATATAATGACAACTCATCTCATCTCATATATTTTCTTAGTTTAAGAATGAACCAAACACAAGAAAAGAACCTATTATAGGAAATATGTTTCTTACAGTTCATTTCTTTATTTTTTTTATCCAACCAAACAACCTCAAAACATTTTTTTAAAAATTCTTTCTTAAAAAATCACCCACATCATCCAATAATATTGTGACAACTCATCTCATCTCATCTCCTTTTACTTTTAAGAAGTGAATCAAACACAAGAAAAGAACCTATTATAGGAAATATGTTTCTTTATCTTTGATTTCCATGTTTTTTTAGCCAACCGAACAGCCCCATATATGATATTAATGAGTATTCTTGTCAAGGAGAGGATTTCCCTCCTTGACAATGATGTGGCACAATCCCATGGTAGGAATTTCTCTCTCCTACTTTATTTCCACCATGGAGATTGTGCCACATCATTGTCAATGAGGGAAATCCCCTCCTTAACAATGATACCCATTAATCTCTCTCTCTATATATATATATATATATATATATATATATTATATATATATATATATATATATATATATATATTATATATTATATATATATATATATATATATATATATAATATATATATATAACTATAAAAGTGGCATCACCAAAGTTTCTATCCATTGATGAAAGTCTCTTCATATGATCACGGATCTCGATGTATCATCAATGGATAGAAACTTTGGTGGATGGTCCACTTAAGTTGACATAAGTTTCTCGTCTCTCTCTCCTCTCTCTCTCTCTCTCTCTCTCTCTAATATATATATAATATATATATATATATATATATATATATATATATATATATATATATATATATATATATATTATATATATATATATATATATATATATATATATAATATATATATATATATATATATAGAGAGAGAGAGAGAGAGAGAGAGAGAGAGAAAATATGGAGAACCTGGAACCATTTCTTGCATTGAACTTATAAGTGAGGTGACCAAATCTGCCCATAATCATGCCTCGAAGATAGAGCCTCTTTTTAGGGTAGGTGAATAGTGATTAAGGCTCTCTCTTCGAGCGTGATGTAGGGGACCAGATTTGGCCACCTCACTATCAAGTTCAATGGAGAAATTTGGTACTAAGGTTTTCCATATTTCTCATATTATATAATATATATATAAAACCTTGGTACCAACGTTCTTTCGCTTGAATTGGTATGAGATGCCAAATTTAGGGCCCCTACATCACGGCCTCAAAGATTGATTCTCTTTTTTAGAGTAGGTGAATAGTGATTGAGGATTCGCTCTCTCTCCGAGGTGTGATGTAGGGTTCAGATTTGGCCCACTGTCACTACCGAAGTTAAATGAAGAAACTTGGTACCAATATTCTATATATTCTCATATATATATATATATATATATTATATATATATATATATAATATAATATAATATATATATATATTTATATATATATATATATATATATATATTATATATATATATATATATATATAGAGATGAGCGAGAGAGAAGGAGAAATGGAGAAACGCTTGGTACGCAAGTTACTCCAAGCAACTTAGTAGTGATGTGGCTTAATCTGGTCCCTACATCTACATTGGAGTTGGATCTACATTGGAGTTGGTGAAAGGTAGTTGAGACTCTATCTTTAAGGTGTGATGTAGGGGCAAGATTAGGCCACATCACTACCAAGTTGCTTGGAGCAACTTGGTACCAAGGTTCTTTATTTCTCTCTCTCTCTCTCTCTCTCTCTCTCTCTCTCTCTGTGGATGATCTCAAACAAATACTTAGGGGTCTCTCTCTCTCTCTCTCTCTCTCTTTGCTACGGAATGATCTCAAACAAATACTTAGGGGTTATTTATAACATTGGTTTGGGGTAGGTAAATACTATTAGGGTTAGGTGATTACTATTAGGGGTATGTGTTACTATAGCTAAGTAGGTTGGGGGGAAGGGGGAGGGGGTGGAGCGTAGATGAGTGAAGCTGCTGACTTTTATCAGATTCTAGTTTAAATCGATCCTAATTTTGTTGGAAAACAGTATTTGGATAGGTTCGAGTAATGAAAGAGAGTTCCAGTTTCCTTTCTTTGTGCACTTAGGAAAGAGCATTGCTAACTATTTATATGTATGAAAACTGTTGATTTCAGTCACGTGCTGGTCGTTCGACTGATCATGAGAATCGGTCGACCGATAGCTCTTCAGGAGCTGGGTTTCGGGTCGGGTCTGTTTGTATATATATATATGTATATACATATGTAAACTGTTGATTTCAGTCCACGTGCTGGTCGTTTGACTAAGAATCGGTCGACCAATAGCTCTTCAGGAGCTGGGTTTCGGGTCGGGCATGTTTTGTATATTTATATGTATATACCCGAATCTCTCTTTAGGAGGGGGTTCTGTAGGCTGTCTAAAAATCACAATAGATAGCTTATCCTCCATCAAACACCGATGATGGAAGTTATAATCTGACGACTTCCAGAAGGCTACAATTTGAAGACTTTCACGTAGATCGCTGAAGGTTACAATCTGACGACCTTCACGACAACCGATGAGAAGCTCTAGTTCAACAGCATTCACAATCAACATCGGGAGTTACAATCTGACGACTCTCATATTCTCAAGGAGCCAAGACGAAGATTACAAGACAATGATCTTTGCAACGCTATGACAAAAAGAGATTACTTGGTGATAATCTCTGCAAGGCAAGACGCGGAGGTCCTCCCCGTATTTCAACATCAAAAAACGCCAGGGTCGAAACCCGCGTTTCAACATAAAAAAACGCCAGGGTCGAAACCCACGTTTCAACATCAAAAAACGCCAGAGTCGAAACCCGCGTTTCAACATCAAAACGCCAGGGTCGAAACCCGCGTTACAACATCAAAATCGCCAAGGTCGACCCTCACGTTTTTCTACGCCCTGCGGGTACCCAACTCCGCGTCTCAATTCTAAGAGGCGAAGTTAGGGTCCTGAACGCCAACGTGGGCGTTTGACTCATTCAAACACGAGCTGGACGGTTCCAAAACCGGTTCCTATGATTTGTGGGCGGTTACACCCCACTTAGGAGTGATTTAAGGGGGCCGAATTATTTTCGGTTCCAACAACTCTATCATTAGAGTTTGTTACTTGTTCTGAATCACAAAACTCGACAAGAGTTATCAAACCGGCCAAGACAGTTGTTCCAGTGAGTATAGATATTCGGATCGTCAACGAGAAGCAAACTCGACGCGAGCATTCGAGGGAGGCATCTCATCGCCACTGTGAAGAACCCAGAATTAAACAAAGGGGAGAATCTTGATCATTCTCTTCTCTTTTGTAATCAGGAAATCCAATTGTAACTGAGATTAAAGGAATACAAATCAATTTTCCTTCATTGTCTTTTTATTGCAAATTTTCCCACAAACAAAAGATGGCGACTCTGCTGGGGACGAGCTTCTCTGATGAAGAAGTGGTGGCACAATCCGATGTTCATCTTACTGGAATAACCGTCGAAACTCTCGTGGTAGAGTTTGATCAAGCCAAGTTTGAGGAGGCTATCTCCTCCGGATCCTTTAACCCCAAGGCTATGAGTAAGATCCACTCAGTTTCTAAGGAGACTAAAGCTCCAATTGTGACCGACTCATCAAAGGGCTGTCTCCCCTGGGGGTTGCACTGTTCATACAGTCCCCTCTCTGAAAGTCGATCCTCCAACCAACGCGAGCTTCGCGTTCGTGAGCCTAAACGCGACCCTGAGCTTCGTGTTTCCACTTTAGAACATAAGCCTCGTGTTTATGAGCCCAAACATGGACTTCGCGAGAACCAGACTGAACGTGGCCTTCAATGGCGCGTTTTACAGCCAAAATGCGGACCTCAAGCCTTCATTGAACGCGAACTTCAACTTCGCGTTTCCCAGTCAAAACACGACCCTCGCGTCGACAATGAAGAACGCGATCCTCATGTTGCCAAACCAAAATGCGGACCTCGCGTTTCAAGTGCCAAACACGACCTTCGCCTTTCAAGTACCAAACGCGACCTTCGCGTCTCAAGAGCCAAACGCGACCCTCGTATCCCAAGTTCCAAATCTAATACAGAACCTGGTATATACCGTGGAGCTTCGGGGCGCTGCCCCGAACCCCGTCGGGGGGTATTCCATCCCCCTCGGACCCCCTGAATACTCTGCGTAGCGCGACTAGATTGAGGGGCGGATATAAGAAGTTCATGGATTCAAGTCATCTCAACCAGATCCATGTTTACCAAGAGCCAGTCCTGTCCAATCATGGACTGGGGTTCCAATTCAAACCTCACAATCAGTAAGTAATTCTCCTCGAATCTTTACAACAGATTTGAGAGAGTTCATACCGAGAGCAAGACCGATGCAACAAGTCATTCGTTCATTCCAATATGAACGACTGATTTCTACGGTCCTCTCGGGATGTCAATGCTGCTCATATGCGGCCCAACTGTTGGTGTTCAACTAATTTACGAACGTTGCTTTACCCAACCAACGATGACGTTCTCACAGGAAGAAGTCTCCAGAGACCGAGTATCCTGGGGTCACTATCAATGTGATCAGTAGAGGCAAAGCCTCGGGTCCTAGTTCCGATGACTCTGAGACAAGTCGTTCACCTACCGTCAGAGAAATCGCTAACGAGTTTGAAGGAATCTACCAACGCACTCGGATGTGAACAAGTGCCATTCCCCTGTCAATTATCGGAGGTTAGCCAGAGGAACCAATTCCGATGATGAACACTCAGCCATTGCAGAGTCCCAATCATCAAGCTCTTTTGTTGAACATGAGAGCTCCGCTTATATGACGGGAGACCATGAAGATCTCGCAAAGAGAATTGCTGAGCAGGAGGTCATGATCAAATCTCAGCAGGAGGCCATCAATGAACTCATGACCCTGTTGACTCAAATCGTCACAGACAATGCCAAATCTCAGGAGATAGATTCGCCACCTAGGCAAGAATCTTTCAGGAGAGAAAAAGCGTCTTCATCCCGACCTCACACAAGCAAAGGGAAGGGAAAAGTGGTTGATGACA
>NC_033798.1:10426255-10447153 GCF_001876935.1 Asparagus officinalis
TTAACGATTACCTCTGATAGTCAAACTCGTTAGATAATGACTCACTAGGCGATGTGTCATATCTTCTCTTTTCCCCCTGCACTTGTTCAAGACTGGGGGTTGGTTTATTGGTAGTTTATTGGATTATGAGTAATAAATTTTCTGAGTTGTTATGTTTAATAGAATACCTCTGTCAACCATAAAATCTACCAGAACTATCACGACCATCAACTTGTCAATCCGCTTCAATAGGATGGCAGGTCCACTAAAACTATCACGTTAATGATTACCTCTGATAGTCCACTCCCTCCAAATTCCCCCACCAATCCTCTTCAAGTAGGATGGTGGGTCTATCAAAACTATCACATTAATGATCACCTCTGATAGTCCATTTTCTTCAAATACCCTCACCAATCCTCTTCTAGTAGGATGGTGGGTCTACCAAAACTATCGCGTCATGATAGTCCATTACCTTGCTAATCTTCTTCAGCAGATGGCAGGTCCACAAAACTATCACGTTAACGGTTACCTATGATAGTCCATTAACTTGCCAATCCTCTTCAACAGGATGGCAGGTCCACAAAACTATCACGTTAACGGTTACCTCTGATAGTCCATTAACTTTCCAATCCTCTTCAACAGGATGGCAGGTCCACAAAACTATCACGTTAATGATTACCTCTAATGGTCCACTCCCTCCAAATACCCTCACCAATCCTCTTCAAGTAGGACGGTGGGTCTACCAAAACTATCGTGTCATGATAGTCCATTACCTTGCTAATCTTCTTCAGCAGATGGCAGGTCCACAAAACTATCACGTTAACGGTTACCTCTGATAGTCCATTAATCTGCCAATCCTCCTCAATAAGATGACAGGTCCATAAATCTATCACGTTAACAGTTACCTCTGATAGTCTATCAATAAATCTATCACGTTAACAGTTACCTCTGATAGTCTATCAATCTGTCAATCCTCCTCAATAGGATGACGGGTCCATAAATCTATCACGTTAACAGTTACCTCTGATAGTCCATCAATCTGCTAATTCGCTTTAATAGGATGGCAAGTCCACAACTATCACGTTAACAGTTACCTCTGATAGTCAAACTCATCAGATAATGGCCTACCAGGTGGTGTGCCTCTATTCTGACTTCATGGATAGTACCCCCACTAGGCGATGTGCCTTGTCTACCTCTCTAAGTCTTAATTAAGACTGGGGGTTGGTTACTTGGAATCCATTGGATTAAGAGTAATGAATCTTTCACATCGTCGAGTTAAGGAGTATGAATTCAGTTGGCATCGCTCCCAATTTGTCACGTTAACAATATACCTCTGACAACAATCAACTTATCAATCCTTGACAATAGGATGATAGGTCCTCGAAATTGCTCAAATCGCAATCTTCCCCAGCAAGACACTAAGTCTTCAAAATCTTATTCAAATCACAAGGATCAGAACTCATCGTTCCTGATGATAAACTCACATAGCAAGTTTCCCCAGTGAGACGCTAATTCTCAAAATCTTATGCAAGTCACAAGTACGCAATATTCACCCCCGTCAAGTTAATATCACATCTCTGACGACCAAATCAACTTATCGACTCTCTTCAATAGAGCGATAGGTCTACAAACTTTGTCACGTTAACATCATACCTCTGACAACCCACTTATCAATCCTCTTCAATAGGATGATAAGTCTCCAAAGTTGCTCCAATCGCAACACATTCCTGTCACGTTAACAATATACCTCTGACAACAATCCACTTATCAATCCTCATCAATAGGATGATAAGTCTCCAAAGTTGCTCCAATCGCAACACATTCTCATCACGTTAACACCAAACCTCTGACAAATCAACTTGTCAATCCTCATCAATAGGATGATAACTCCACAAAGTTGTTCCAATCGCAACACATTCCTGTCACGTTAATAATATACCTCTGACAACAATCCACTTATCAATCCTCGTCAATAGGATGATAAGTCCACAAAGTTGCTCCAATCGCAACACAAATCCTGTCACGTTAACACTAAACCTCTGACGATCCACTTATCAATCTTCTTCAATAGAATGATAAGTCCACAAAGTTGCTCCGATCGCAACAAATTCCCATCAAGTTAATATCACACCTCTGACGACCAAATCAACTTATCGACTCTCTTCATTGGAGCGATAGGTCTATAAAATACTGTTAGGTTAACATCACACCTCTAACAGTCACCCCCCCCCCCAATGAACTTGTTAATCCTTTTTCAACAAGAATAACGAGTTTTCATTATGAAATCCCCAGCGGATTAAAGATTTTCTGGAATCATCCTAGTGATAATAAAAAAAATTCTGAATTTCACTCTAAGTGGAAATTCATGCCAAGTTAATATTACACCTCTGGCGCTTCCAACTTTCTTTCAGTGTTTCAAGTAACACAGGAAGAAACAGTGGCAAAGCCTACGTATTCAACATCATAGCGGGTCGTTATTAATAACGTCAAAATCCATGTCTTACACGCATGGGGAACCTTATCCCAAATCCTAAGTAGGGATAAGCCTACGCCTAAAACTTAATGGACGTGAGCCGAGACTCGAAACTGATAAGCTGAAGACAAGTCTCAAAGACTTAGTCAAAAATGCACGGAAGACACCCGGGTTCTAACTTTAAAAACGCCAAGGTCAGACCCGCGTTACAAAAATCATGACGCCGAGGTCATACCCGGGTTTCAAATTCAAAACGCCGAAGTTAGCCCCGCGTCTCAAATTCAAAACGCAGGGGTCCACCCCCGCATTCCAGAAGCAGGATTATGACGCATACCTTCACAAAGGTCCTACATGGCAAATCCCTTCAACCAAGATGCCTTCGAAGCGAGTGCAGAGAACGACTCCTTTACGACAAGAAATTAACAGCTCCAGAATCAAGAGTGAGATCCAAAGTATTCCGAAAATTCGTCCCAGTCAACCGCGAACTTTCGAAAACTTTGGAAGGGGTTCTGTAGGCTGTCTAAAAATCACAATAGATAGCTTATCCTCCATTAAACACCGATGATGGAAGTTACAATCTGACAACTTCCAGAAGGCTACAATTTGAAGTCTTTCACGTAGATCACTGAAGGTTACAATCTGATGACCTTCACGATAACCGATGAGAGCTCTAGTTCAACAGCATTCACAATCAACATCGGGAGTTACAATCTGACGACTCTCATATTCTCAAGGAGCCAAGACGAAGATTACAAGACAATGATCTTTGCAACACTATGACAAAAGAGATTACTTTGTGATAATCTTCCAAGCTGCAACAAGCAAAAACGTGAGCGACCCTCGCGTTCTGGATGTTCAGTCAACACCCAACCTCACGTCTCAATCCTAAGACGTAAGGTTAGGGTCCTGAACACCAGGTTGGGCGTTTGACTCATTCAAATATGAGTCGAACGGTTTTAGAACCGTTTCCCCCACGATCTGAGGAAATCACGCCCACTTAGGAGCGGATTTAGAGGGCAGTTACACCCCCTTAATCCCCTATAAAAGCGAGTAAACTCAACTGAGTTAAAGGTTCGATTTTTCTTGGCTTGAATCGACCATTGAAGGCTGGCTTTTTGGAGCTGAGAATTGGCAGCAACAGGGGAGATCATTGGGCGAACTTCGGAGGAGACGGCATCATCCCTTCAAGGAAGATCATCTTCAACGTTCGGCAACAGGAGCTTCCTCATCCTTGGCTATTAACCGATTTTCGGTTTAAATCAACTCTTTTTCAAGAGTTAAAACTCGTTCAGAGTTATCAACTCGTTCAGAGTTCTAAAACTTGCCACGCAAGTTCTCCACAACGTCAAATCGTGAGGAGAAGACATCGTTCCAGTGAATCAAGACGTGCGGATCGTCAACGGAGAGCAAACTCAACGCGAGCATTCGAGGGAGGCACTCCATCGCCACCGTGAAGAACCCAGTTTTAAACAAAGGGGAGAATCAAATTCATTCTCCTCTCTTTTGTAATCGAATTATAACCGGAATCAAAGGAATCAAAGTCAAATTTCTTTTCTTCTCTTTACTATGTGGTCGAGCTGGCAAACATAATAGTACTTGTCAAAATCCCTTAAAACCACAAGCAAGCTACATAATTAGGTGTAATACAAAGATAGTAGCTAAGTTAAATCTAGACGGAAGATGGGAAATATCTATGGTTGTTCTGGAGCATAATCATGGCCTTAGCCCTAGTAAAAGTCGTTTCTTTTGTTGCAATTGAAGAATTAGTGCACATGTTAGACATCAAATTAATCTGAATGATCAAGCCGGAATCAAAATGAACAAAAATTTTGGCTCACTGGTACATGAGGCTGGTGGATATGAGAATCTGTTGTGTGATGAAAAGGCGTGCATGAACTTGGTTGATGAATCAAGGCGTTTACGTCTCGGTGAAGGTGATGCTTCAGCGATTATGAAATATTTTTCAAGAATGGTTGCAGAAAATTCAGGTTTCTATTTTGATATTGAATTGGATATTATTACAAGAAAGATAAACATCATGAAACCAACAAAGATTCCAAGTAGAAAGAATTTTTCCTAGATATGTTTCTTCCAAATTCCATTTTCTTCCCCATGTATTCCTGATCTCAATTTCTCATTTTCAATTGAAAGCTCTTCATACTTGCGAATAAATATATTCATTGAGTCGCGAGCGTAACTTGGTACTTCGCCCAATTGAAAGCTCTTCATACTTGCGAATAAATATATTCATTGAGTCGCGAGCGTAACTTGGTACTTCGCCATGATCTAACCAAGTCCAACTTGCGAATAAATATATTCATTGAGTCGCGAGCGTAACTTGGTACTTCGCCATGATCTAACCAAGTCCAATTACAAGTGTTTGTAGCACAAATTTTAAATTGACGACACGGATGCCCCGAGGTGTAAGAAGTCTTCATTTGCACTGGAAACCCACAATAGCAATTAGGAATCTCGTATGGAGGTGGACGATTCCACATTGCAGCATATAGCCTCATGTCCGTATTTTTTTAATTTCTCTGACAATTTTATTTCTTTTTATTTTTCCTAAAACTTTACTGAAAATGTGAAGCTCCCATCAGTTCTCTACTCTCACCTTGAGCCTTTCTCAACCTTTCAGAACCCCAATACTTGTTGTGCGTCGTGGAAGCCGATTCGACAAGTCAATAGCACACACAAGAACCAATAATAGACCACAATAGCACAAGAAACACCCAATCACAGCAAGAACACAAGATATATGTGGTTCGGCAAATTGCCTACGTCCACGGGGTAAGGAGGGGGGAGTATTACTATTAGAAATCAAGGGGAATACAATTAGGGTTACAAATCTTACCAAAAACCCACAAATGAGCTCTCTTAATCTCTCCAAATGGCTCTAACAATAGAACCACCAAATCTCCTCTTTCAGCTGCTCAAAATCCTCTCCCTTAAACCCTAAAAATGAGTTAAGGGTATATATACAACTCCCAAACAAAACAGGTCTGGAAAATAAACCTAACCCAAAACCGCTTCGACGGTCGACCGCCACGGTCGACCGCCCCAACTCCAGAGGCTTACTGGAGTCCTGGATCCATCGCGGTCGACCGCCACGGTCGACCACCTCAACTACAGAAACTTCAGGCGCAGTCAACCGCCACAGTCGACCGCTAAAAATGCAGAAACATAGTAAGGGCCCGTGCATGAATGCGGTCGACCGTCAAAGACCCACGGTCGATCGCCAAGCTACCAACATGACTCCTATGCTCCATCAACTGATATTTCTGCAAATCCTGCAAATCTCCACCTCGGCGAACGTTTTTCTAAAACTGAGCCGACACCAAAACACCCAAATGTCCCACTTGTTGCGTCCAGTATGACATGGAACCGATCCATGACAACGGACTCAATCCACAACAAGTCGGGACTCCAAAAGAGAGCTCAAACAATCTCACCCCCAATCAAACTCAACCAATACTACCGGCTGCATCTGCAAGACTGCCTACGTATCCTCTTGTCCAAGAAATCAAACCGAACATAGTTCATCCAAATGGCCGCCAACGACCTCAATATCGAAGAATGTTCAATAAATTCAAACAATGACCAAACTTCATACCTAGAACAACTTTGGTCAACATATCAGCAGAGTTATCTTTAGTGTGGACCTTCTCCAACATGACATCACTATCATCCAACACATCACGTACAAAGTAAAATCTGGCATCAATGTGCTTTGGGTGTGCATGGTAGACTTGGTTCTTCACCAAATAGATAGCCGACATGCTATCACAATATACCTGAATGGTCTCCTGTGCAATCCCCAAATCATCCAACAAACCATGCAGCCAGAAAGCCTCCTTCACAGCTTCAGTCACCGCCATATACTCCGCCTCCGTAGTAGAGAGCATTATTGTAGACTGAAGAGTGCATCTCCAACACACCGGTGCACTAGCCAATGTAAAAACATAACCTGTAGTGGACCGACGCTTGTCAAGATCTTTGGCATTGTCTGAATCCACATAGCCAATACAATCCTGTCATGTCTTATCATTCTTCACAAATATCAACCCAACATCCACGGTACCCTTAATATATCGTACAATCCACTTCACGGCCTCCTAATGATCCTTCCCAGGGTTGTGTATGTACCTAGATACCATGCTCACGGCCTGTGACAAATCTGACCTCGTACACACCATAGCATACATCAAGCTACCCACTGTACTGACGTATGGAACTTTGGACATGTAGTCCCGATCCTCCACTAAAACTGGTGACATCAAAGCTGAAAGCTTGAAGTAGAGAGCTAATGGAGTACTCACCACCTTGGTATTACCCTCAAAACTGAATTTCTTCAGCATCTTCTATAAGTAACTCCTCTGTGTAAGCTTCAATCCCCCATTCACCCTATCTCGCTCAATCTCCATACCCAATATCTTCTTAGCCTCTTCTAGGTCCTTCATCTCAAATTTAGATGACAGCTCCTTTTTTAATTTCCCTATAGCTGAAGTATTCCTGGAAGCAATGAGCATATCATCAACATATAATAACAAGTAAATATGCTCACCATCATGTAGCTTGCGCATATAAACACACGGGTGATAAGGGCTTCTCGTGTACCATTGGCCAATCATAAAGCTATCAAATCTCTTGTACCACTATCGTGGTGATTGCTTCAATCCATAAGAGATTTCTTCAATTTGCACACCAAATTTTCCCTTCCTACAGCTTTGAACCACATGGGTTGTGTCATGTAGATCTCCTCATCTAAGTCTCCATGTAGAAAAGCCGTATTCACGTCCATTTAGACCAAATCCAAGTCTAGTTGTCCCACTAATGCCAATAGAATCCGAATAGACGAATGCTTCACAACGGGTGAAAACACCTTGTTGTAATCAACGCCCTCAAGCTGTGCATATCCCTTGGCAACCAATCTAGCTTTGAACCGAATGTCCCCAATAGAAGATCCCTCATTCTTAGCATACACTCACTTGCAACCAATAGCTTTCTTACCCTTAGGTAGCTTTGCAAGTTTTCAAGTATCGTTCTTCTGAAGAGATTGCATCTCCTCCTCCATAGCATTCCTCCACCTAATAGAATCAGGGCTAGACTCTACCTCACTAAATGTGGTAGGAACCAAATCATCAACGACCTCCACTGATAAATCATATGCCACCATAACATCATCATACCTAGCTGGCCGACGAATCACTCTCCTCGATCTATCTGCTACAATTGATCCCTGAGCATGACCCTGCTCCTAGGCCACCATCCACTGTATCCTCTAAATGCCCGACTGTCATCTCATCTCCTCCCAGTATCACCTTTGTAGGAGCCTCAATGGACACAGTGCTGTCTGGAGTGGGTGGAGTCACATCATCCTCCACCTACTATGATATCCCTCCTGTCTGATCTTCCTCCACTTGCCGAGGAACTCGAGGCTTCATCATGTACGCCTCATCAAATGTGACATCTTTACTAATGACCATCTTATTATCTTGTGGATCCCATAATTTAAAGCATTTGACACCTTCTCTAAATCTCACAAAGACGGCCTTCCTCGCTCTCGGATTCAACTTTTCATCACTGATATGGAAATAAGCTGGACACCCAAATATCCGAAGAGTCTCATAGTCACTAGCCACATAACCATACCAACGCTCCATACGAGTCTTCCCCTGTATCATAGTGCACGACAACCTGTTAACAAGATGGCTCGTATAAACCAACGCCTCGGCCCAAAAGGATCTAGGCAATCCACTCTACGTCATCATACATTGCACCTTCTCCAGCAAGGTACAGTTCAATCTCTCAGCCACCCCGTTTTGTTGCGGTGTCTCTCTAACTGTGAAGTGTCTTCTAATACCGTGATCTCAACAAAACTGTAGAAATGGATCACTCTTATATTCTCCACCATTATCTGAACGAAGAGTCTTTACCTTTCTACCTGTCAGTAGTTCTACTTTCTTCTTCTACTCCACAAATATATCCAGGACCTTATGTTTATGCTTTATTGTATATACCAAATTCCTCCTAGAATAATCATCAATGAAAGTAACAAAATAGTTTGCCCCACCAAGCGATGTGTGCTTGGAAGAGCCCCAAACATCTGTGTGAATATAATTCAATATACCTTGGGTGTTGTGAATAGTGATGTCGAACTTCACTTTAGTCTTCCTCCCAAGTATGCAATGCTCACACAACTCCATCTTACAGGTCTTCGCACCTTTCAATAGCCCATGTTTTGCCAATAACTATAGAGACTTATCACATGTGTGTCTAAGCCTCATGTGCCATAGTGTGGTAGTGTCCTCCTCTGTGGTGATAGAAGCAGCCAGACCCCCTGTAACTGTCTTGCCCTTCAAATAGTATAGGTTGTTTTCCCTGACACCTCGCATCACCACCATGGACCCCTTCATGACCTTCAATGTAGCATCCTCTAAGATCACTCTATAACTAGCTGCCTCCAAAGTCCCAAGAGAAATGATGTTAAACCAATCCCTCTTAGGGTAAATGTAAAATGTAGCTCCTAAATCTAACATCCACTCCGTAGAGTCAGCATAATAAACTGACGGCAGTGCAGGACAAGAATAACCGGAAGAATCCGAATCTGAAGTGTCGCCAATAACTTTAGCAACATTCACCTCTGAAGCTTGTACAGATTTCCCCTTTGCTTCCTGGCTCTATCCTTCAACTTTGGGCACTCATTCTTCCAATGTCCCTATTCTTTGCAAAAGGCACATTGATTTCTACCAACACTCTTATGACCACCCATATTCTTAGATTTTGAGCGATTGAATCTTTGGCGGTTTGGACTACGGCCACGAACTGCTAATGCATCACCCGATGCTTTCTCGGAGGGCTCACCATCATTCTTCCTCAGCTCATAATTTACTAACACCGAGGTCACCTCATTGTAGCTAATTGTAGTTCGTCTATTTATCATAGTGAAAACAAATATACCAAAATCATCCTCTAGCAATGAACATAATAGTAACATCGTCTTGTCTTCATCCTCCACCATGATATCTACATTGGCCATATTCGAAACCAGCTTCGTGAAGTTGTTAACATGTTCCCAAATGGAAACTCCCCTCTTCATCTTGAATTGGTAGAACATTTTCTTCAAGTGAAGCCAATTCTCAATACTCTTCGTCAAATATTTTTCATTGAGCGTTTCCCACAATTTCTTCGTCGACGTCTTGTTCATCACATCATAAATTAGATCCGGCGTTAAGCATGACCGAATAACCCCACAAGCCCTACTATTTATTTTCTTCCAAACCTTGTCCTCCACATCATTAGGTTTCTCTTGTAGCTCAAGAGTCTCCTCTAAATTTTGTGTATCTAAGGTGTCCATTACTTGACACCTCCACAAGCTGAAATTGATCTTGTCATCGAATTTAGGAACATCAATCTTAGTATTATTGATGCTCAAACTTTGAATCGCCTTCGTCAAAACCGACCCCGACGTGCTTGTTTCACCCATATTGTAGATCTACCTCTCCAAACAAGAATCCAACAGCGAATCCTTTGAACAAACTCCCAAATCCAACCCGAAGCTCTGATACCACTTGTTGTGTGTCGGGAAGCCGATTCTACAAGTCAATAGCATACACAAGAACCAATAATAGACCACAATAGCACAAAAAACACCCAATCACAGCAAGAACACAAGATATACGTGGTTCGACAAATTGCCTACGTCCACGGGGCAAGGAGGGGGGAGTATTACTATTAGAAATCAAGGGGAATACAATTAGGGTTATAAATCTTACCAAAAACCCACAAATAAGCCCTCTTAATCTCTCCAAATGGCTCCAATAATAGAAGCCCCAAATCTTCTCTTTCAGCTGCTCAAAACCCTCTCCCTTAAACCCTAAAAATGAGTTAAGGGTATATATACAACTCCCAAATGAAACGGGTCTGGAAAACAAACCCAGCCCAAAACCGCTTCGGCGGTCGCAACTCTAGAGACTTTCCCAAATCTCTGGACCCATCGCGGTCGACCGCCTCAACTGCAAAAACTTCTACAGTTTCTGGACACAGGCGCTAATAAAGTTGCAATGTTGTAAATTACACTTGATAATTCTCCAAAATCCTGGGGGTTCATATCCCGTCAAATTAATATAAAATCTTCCTAAAACAGCAATAACCCACCTTTGACTTATATTCCTGCAAATCTTTATAAAATTGAACCAAAAAAATTTTTAAAAAAAGAAAAAAAAAATTAAAATTTTTACCTAATTTAGATTACTATTTGAAGAGAGGTATCTAGAGCTCTCGTAACCAGGGCGTTGACCGGAGGGAGAAGGAGAGATCGAACGGCTGAGATGAGAGGTTCTTGTAATCGGACGGCGTGGAAACAGCGATCCTCGACGGAGAAGAGTACGATTTGTATCTGTAATCCATCAAAAACTATGATTTTTTCCCATCGATTCGAAAGGGGAAAGTTTTTGGGGAAGAAATCATTGAGGTCGAAAATGAGCCAACGATAGAGGAGATTGACTAACCCTAGATCTGTTGGGGAGGGGACTACTACGAGCTCTAGCGAGGGGCTGACTCCGGCAACAGGCGGAGACAAGCGCGGTTCTTCTCACTTGAGTTCGGGCGCGCTTCCGGCGGTGGTTGCGCGATTCGCCGGGGTGATGGGAAGAATATTCTGAGGGGAACGAGAATAGGGCAAAGGAATGGAGTTGGGGGAAAGAAGTGAGGAGAGAGAAACGGTGTTGGGGTAGAAGGATGAATGGGTTTTTTCTTGCTGACGTGGCTGCATCCACGTGGGCCTGCGCGATGCTCTTGCGCGTTAAGCTGCGAACCAAATAGCATTACTGTTATGCATAATATTAAATGCATGATACATTTGAGAATCTTGCTATTTGGCTCGCGCGAGAACGCGTGAGAGGGGGTAGGGAGTGGGACCCAAAGGAACTTTTCCTAAATTTGATATTTTTGAGTTGTTTGACATCTTTGAGTTAACTTAAAGAGCAATGCTACATAGGCCCCAAATAAGAGGATCCAAGGGGGGACACGTGAGGTGTCTCCCCTTGGGTGCATGATACAAGGGGATAAGTGAGGTGTCCCCCATTGGATGCATGATACACCGTTCATGAACAGTGCATCATGCACCCAAGAGGGACACCTCACCTGCCCCCTTGGTCCCCTCGTTTGGGGTCCCTGAAAACTTTTCCTTAATGACCTGTTTGGATGGAGGGTAGAGAGGGAGAAGGGAAGAAAATTTTTATTTTAACCTTGTTTAGGAGTTTTATTTTGGAGGGTAGAGGAGAAGAATAGAGAAAAAATTTGGTCCAAATTCTTACACCCCAAATTGGGGTGTAATAGAAGGGAAGGGAAGGAAGGGGAATTTCCCCCCTTTCTTCCCCTTTCTTCCCTTCCCTAAGGGCGTGTTTGAATTTCAATGAGGTTAAGGGAAGTTAAGGGCTTGTTTGGATTGAGGGAAATAAGGGTGAAGGGAAGTTAGGAGAACCATTCACCTCCATTCACCTTGTTTAGGAACATTTAGGAGGTGAAGTTATTCACCCTAGTTTTCCTTGGTTCACCCCCTAATAGTATAAAATTTGTTACCCCCCAAATTAGGGTGTAACCAAGGGGAAGGGAACTCCCTTCCCTTCCTTTCCATTCTCTCACCTAGTTTCCCTTAACTTCCCTTCACCCCTACAAATCCAGACATGCTCTAAGGGAAACTAGGTGAGAGAAGAAAATAAAAGGAAATAGAGTTTCATTCCCCTTGGTTACATCCCAATTGGGGGTAACAAATTTTATACTATTAAGGGGTGAACTAAGAGGAACTAGGATGAATAACTTTACCAACTAAGTATTCTCAAACAAGATGAATGGTTCCCCTAACTTCCCTTATTCCCCTCAATCCAAACAAGCCCTAATTATAAACTCCCAAACACACCATAACTTAAACTGCCCCAGTGCGTCCCACAATCATAATTCCAAAATTCCCCAAATCTCAAAAACCCTCTCCAAAACCCTTAAAAAAAACCCTTCAAATGGCGCCCAAGGCCGAGAAGAGGCCCGCGGAGAAAAAGCCCGCCGTCGCCGTCGATGCCGACGAGGAGCCCAAGGCGGAGAAAGCCCCCGCCGGCAAGAAGCCGAAGGCGGAGAATTATAGTTTGTATCTATTCATTATTGTATCTGTTTACCAAACTTTATAGCAGATTAGCGCAGGTTCTGGGTTTAATAATTGATCAGCTGGGGTTTAGAAGAATGGGTTTAAAATCTGAAAACCAAAAAGAAAATAAAACTCTTCATCTGTCTCCACTCTCCAATTTTGTGGATTTATTGGTTTGTTTCATTTTTTATTTTAATTTTTTAGGGCCTTTGACAAGTTCAGATTTGTCTAATTCTGGTAATGGACCTCACCTCAGAGTTGCTTATCAGGTATGGAACTTTAACAATTTTGATTAGCGCATTGTTAAGCAATTAGTCATTTGTTAGCTCTTTTTAATATATTTTTTTCTGTTGATTTTGGGATTTTTAGGGTCTTCCTGGTGCTTATAGTGAATCTGCAGCAGCAAAGGCGTACCCGAACTGTGAGGCGGTTCCCTGCGAACAGTTTGAAAGTGCCTTCGATGTGAGTTTTGTCCTTTTTTCCCCGCGTTTATTGTATCTAAAGTTAGTAAAATTAGTGGTAATAAATTTGTTACTGATTAAACGTATTGTTTCTCTTAGACTAACACTTGTTGTGTAAAGCATGTGCATGCTTTGCTAGACTCAAGTTCGTTTATCTATATAAATGAAATGGTTAATTCTTATTACCCCATAACTTCAGAATTGGGTAAGTTTTTTTTACCCTCAGGGTGTCTATCTGCAAAATAAATTCCTTTCTCTCAATACCCGTTCTTATATTCCGAACATCGTAACAATAATATATAGTTAGGAAACTGAACTTTTATACATTCATTATCGTTCACCAAATTATCATTCTCCCAAAACTCACATTATCTTTCCTCCAAGACTGCTATGCTGGGAATTCATTCATCAGATCCATATTTCACCACATTAAAAAATCAACACAAAGAGATTCAAAAGAAATCCCAATCACCTTTATACATAATTCAAAACTTTGTTTTATCCTTGATCCAATTGGAAAGAGTCATGAATTATGAAATAATTATGAACTTTATTCTTTTGGTTGTCTGTTAAATCAGATATCTCCATTTTCAAATTGTGTGCATTAAAAGCCGCTTTGTTGTCAGCTTCAACATGCCTGATCTACAACATTCAATTTGTTCAACTAGGTTATTTCCTCCATTCTTGGAGGATAAGTCCTCTTAACTTCTAGCAGCATGCGGTGGATTGAGAGGAAAATGAGAAAATCAGTAACAACATTTGCTATAATAATAAATAAGGAAAGTAACAAAAAAAAAAGATCTTGGTGCATGAGGTTGGTGGTGGTTTTTTTTTTTTTTTTGGTTTTTTGTTTGCGGGAGGTGGGGATTGTTTTTTTCTGTTGTGTGGTGTGGTGGTGGTGGTGGGGTGTGTGGTGTGTGGTGTGGTGGGGGGGGGGGGGGGGGGTTGTACTAGAGCCATAGTGAAAATTGGATTCAATATGAGCATAAATTGCTGTCTAAACCATCTATTGGATATGGTTATGGACCCAAGATTATTAGTTGTCATTGATTATTAAGCAAACATATTATTTTCTTGTTACAACCTTGATTATAATTTGATCAATAAGATCACATGCGTTATCACACGGTGCAGGTTATTTTTTCCTCTCTTTTCATTTTTTGTGTTTGTGTAAAAGTTTAAAAGTTTATTCCTATGCTGAGTGCAGGCTGTTGAACGTTGGCTTGTTGATCGTGCAGTGCTTCCAATAGAAAATTCATTAGGTGGTAGCATACATCGCAATTATGACCTTTTACTTCGCCATAAATTACATATTGTTGGTGAAGTGAAATATGCAGTACGACATTGTTTACTAGCCAACCATGGTGTGAAATTACAAGACCTGAAAAGAGTTCTCAGTCATCCACAAGTATATTTTAATCACACTATATTATTTGTTTAAGTTGAAAATACTTCAGTTTTTAAGCATTGCTTCTTTCTTAATGCTAAATTTTCAGGCTCTTGCCCAGTGTGAGCACACACTAACGAAGTTGGGAGTTGTTAGAGAAGCTGTTGATGATACAGCAGGTGCAGCACAAGTAAGATTCTAAAATTTAGTGCTATGATACACTCCTCTTTTGTCCCTATATGGAGAAACATGCAAACGGAAGGAGGAAAAAACAAACAAACAAAACAAAACAAAAGAAAACACACATCGGCTATCATCTGCTTTCTTATTAATGTGACTATGTCTTGGCATTCTCTGGTTGTTTGATTAATGCATGAAATAATTATTGTGTCAATAGATATGCAATCTCTTCCTGTCTTCCAATTGATGCCTCATGCTGCTTATAGTGCACCTCTCTGCATATTAATATACCTAACATGTGTCCTGTGTAGTTTGTGGCTTCCAATAAGCTTCAAGATGCAGGGGCAGTTGCAAGTGCATTAGCCGCTGAGATCTATGATCTGAATATTCTTGCTGAGGATATTCAGGTATATCTAGTTTCTTAGTCACTTGGTGGTAATTACTTGCATCATTACCTGAATACTTCACTCCCTTCTTCAGGATGATACTGATAATGTCACTCGCTTCTTAATGCTTGCACGAGAACCCATTATTCCATCCCTTCTTCAGGATGATACTGATAATGTCACTCGCTTCTTAATGCTTGCACGAGAACCCATTATTCCAGGCATTGATAGAACGTTCAAGGTAAATTTAGCTGTACATTACATAATAAATCAAAGGCTATTTTGCTGAAAACAGCAAGCTTATCGTTGGTTCATTTCAGACAAGCATAGTTTTCTCCTTAGAAGAAGGTTTTGCTGAAAACAGCAAGCTTATCGTTGGTTCATTTCAGACAAGCATAGTTTTCTCCTTAGAAGAAGGTCCTGCTGTTCTTTTCAAGGCACTTGCCGTTTTTGCCATGAGAGAGATCAACCTCACAAAGGTATATTTCAGTAGCTTTTGACATTGTATATGATAATGTGTTATTTTTTGGTAGATGGGGTGGCTTAACAATTTTGCTTAACCACTTTGTTTGTTTGTTTGTTTTTTCTTTACCATAGATTGAAAGTCGACCTCGGAGTAAAAAGCCCTTCCGTATAGCTGACGAAGGAGTCATTGGGCCTCTAAAGTAACTTTGATACCCGACACTAGTATTATATGCATGCCGTGTATATGAGATAACCTCAATATGTCTACTATATATCAACTGTTCTCGTTGGTCTGACATCATTTGTATATTCATATCGACTAGGTACTTTGATTATCTCTTCTATGTTGATTTTGAAGCATCAATGGCTTCACAAAATGCTCAGAATGCCCTTAGGCACCTTAAGGTATTTTTTGTTTTCGAGAAACCAGAAGGCTAATGAGGATTGCAATGGCTAAGGTTTGTTTTTCCCCTTCTTTTGACAGGAATTTGCAACATTCTTGAGAGTTCTAGGCAGCTATCCAATGGATATAAGCCACACATGAAGATATTTGCAGGCATATCAAAGCAGTGGGACCTACTGTTGATCGAGTATGTCAGTTGTCTATTGGTTGTTTAGGTTTACATGAGAGTGCATTTCCTGGGACTGTACTAAATAGATTTGACACCCCCCCCCCCCAAAAAAAAAAAAAAAAACCCAGCCCCACACTCCAAAAAAAAAACACACATCCAGTGTCTGGCTACTTTATCATGTCAGCTTATGACATGTATGCATATTAGTGCTATAACGTGTTACTGAAAGCTGGTTCTGAGACGTAAACTGGAGAACCAATGCCTATCTTTTCGTGTTATATGTCCACATCATCTGTTCTTAACTGCTCCACCAGCATATTTGTTTGTTCATCTTTCTTAACTTAATTTGGTTTGGAATATTGTTCAACCTTGAGAGTGAGATACGTCTATACTATTTATAACTTGGCGAAGGCAGACGGTTTCATGTGACTATACTGTCATATCCTTGATATGCTGGATGTACGCTACCTAGTCAATATTTTGGAACATGAATGTATCTGATTGTCAAAAGACATGCAAGGACCAATATTTCATTGAAAAGTTGAATCAATATCAAGTTTTCTAGAAAGATAGTTTTTACAATTTTCATTGATTCTCTTAAATTATTGTTGTTCTGATGTACGGACTGTATGGTTCAAGGCAACATGATATCCTAACTGAAGTGAGACACATTCTTTTTTGTTGCATATTCTTTGCAGATTCTAAGGAAATACGCTCTCTACTGCAGATGAGCGGAATATTAGCGTTTTTAAGAAGCCCCCCAACCCCCCCCACCCCCCCGAAAAAAGGAAAAAAAAGAACCATGAACCATGTGGGAGTTCTCCTTAGTGGGATATCTGACAGGTTCAGTTTTTTCATTCCTGCAAGAAATCGACAAAGTGACTTCGTTTGAATTTCAGTTTAAACACGAACATATGAAAATTCCCGCTTGAATAACTTGGACTGTTGAGCAGATAAAATTTCTGAGATATTTGACAATATGAATGATTAAACATTTGACAAGCTTGTTAAAATTTGTAGTGTGAGCATGTTCAAATTTGCATTCAGATACAAATTTGACACAAACGTTCCTGTAAATTGAGTTGAGTTGCAATCCTGAAAAACTTGCTAGGTTATTTGGCAGTTTTAATAATTTTTAATGTCAATACTATCTTATTGCACGGCATGTTTACCTTCAATAAAAACCAAGCTCATTATAATTTATTGTGGTTAAAGCATATCCATCTATTAATTGCTTCTTGTAGTTTTACTTTTATTTTGCTTGCAGAGAATGAAGATGGAAAGAGCTGCATGCAATTGTTAAGAAAAGGATATGTTACGACATTTGAAATTTTGAATGGATCATATAGTTAGGTCAGAGCAGCAGAGGGATGTCAATTATCCAGAATCATCATAATCTTTGGTTTGGAATTTTGACTTTTTTGCTTCTAAAATGTACAGCACCTTTGCAGAATGAAAAAGGAATGATCCTTTTTTTTTTCAGTATAACGTGTTCGAAGAAAAAAAAAACTGGGGCGTTGTACTTATGTCATCGTGCATGCTCTAATGTTATGCGTATGAGTCGCCAAACCTGGTAGTATATGAGTTTCTGGAGATGTTGAAATCTCAATGGTTCTATACTTCTATGCAATCTTTATACTAGGTGGATATTTTCGAGAGAGTTTAGCCTTTATTCTTGAACACGGATGGAGTTCTCCCTATTTATGGTCGCTCGATGTCAGGTTGTTGATTCTCTTTTTAGACGTATGCCTCTGGATGACTGAATCTTAGTGCTTTAAGTTCTGCAATGTAGCCAAAGTGAAGACTTGTTTTGATAGTATATTTGAACTCGTTCATTTTGGTTGCTAAATCTGGAAAAAGTTCGGCATAAATGCATAAGTTGCACAACTGATCTACTATGAGGCGCTTTACTGTTTGTGTGATTATTAGCCAAGTGATCCGAGTAACCATCGCCTCAGAACGACCCGCATGCTTATTGGCCAAGTGATCCGAGTAACCATCGCCTCAGAACGACTTGCACGCTAGCGGGTTGTTTGAGCCGTATATGGACTTGATGGGGGGCAATTTTGTCATTTCAGCCCCCATGTGCAGCTCAGACAACCTGCTCGCATGCGCGTCGTTCTGAGATGATGTGTGTTGAACTGATCTCACCCTGCAAAATAACCCCAAAGTGCGACACTTATGGTAACTGTTAAATTGTAATATCTCTGTGCAGTATAAAGTTCTATTAACCCTCTTCTTGTAAGTGCTACGGTATATCTTAGTCATAAAGGTAATTGCAAGTTGTAACTCATAAAGATAATTGTAAATGAATACTCAATGTAAGAGAAGTTGGAAGATTTCAAATTAAGTTTTGGGTTTTCTGATGTCTCCCTCCGAGGTCTACATTTTAAAAATTAGTCCTCAATAATAGGCCTTGGCCTGTTGTTGTTTTGCTCCCGTTTTCGCTTTTCACAAGAATGTTATGTTACCTTGTTTAAGATAAAAAGGTTTGATCTCATTTCTTGGGTTGAAAATTTGGACATTAACAATAGGGTTTTTTCCCTTGAAAACCATGTTAAGAAATAAGTCAAATCGATAGCCTTTCATTTTTTAACACAGAAATCACATTATAAGTTGGTTTAGCTTTCAATCAACCATTTTGGAGTAATTTATATTCAACTTTTATCTGAAATGCCCAACATCTCCCTTCTCCTTCCTCACCTACCCTAACTAATATGTACATGTCTTAGGACCTATTATTCATTGTGGGAAAAAATTTACATTCTAGCTTTTTATATAAATATTTTATTCAATCTGTTCAAGAAAAAATTGACTTGCAATTCTTTTTTTAACTGAAACCATTGCTACGTTTTTGCCTCAAGAAAATCGCTACCCCTGCAACATCATACTTCCTTCTGGCGCCAGGTAAAACACCGATTAAACTACCACCCACGTTCCATGACTCGCTCAAGCCCTGTCACGCATCCTAAAACACGTGAACGGCCAGATCTAGATCCACATCATCGATCCGCACCCTTCCTCTTCACCCAATTTGTAAAGCCCCGAAAATTTAAAAATTTATTTTAAATGATAATAAATGAGTTTTATCATGGTTGGTGATCATTCTGGGATGAATGGATCTGATTATAATCGATTTGAGATCGTTTACATGGATATATAATTGATTAACTTGTACTTGAAGAATTGATTAACTTTTATTATTTAAAAAATATTACAGAGAATAATATCATCAAGGTATGGTTCAACATTCTCCGTATCATAGAAATAAAATTGAATGTATGAAGAATTATTTTCTTACGTAATTAGAGCAGATAGATTATGATATATTTTCTTATGTGTTATAAATAGGACAAATTTTGAAAACATACCCTTTTACAAAAATATTCCCAAAAAAAAGACCCGTTTCCACTTTATTTTCAAAAAACGACCTAGTTTCAGCCTCAGGGCTGAAACTGGGTCGGTTTTTGGGAAAAAAGTTCTCAAACTTCACGGGAGTGGTTGAATATTATGAGATAAGATACACGTGTAATGCACGTAGTTGAATATCATAATTATTTAAATTGATAAAAAAAATAAAAATTAAAGCTTGTTGTGGGATTGATAGAAGTAAAACTTCAATAAACTTTTACAAAACCAAAGTAAAACTGCAAATTACAAACACCTTAAAAATATTACACAGAAGCAGTTGACGAGCAACACCCTTGAAGAATTGATTAACTTTTATTCTTTGATAAATATTACAGAGAATAATATCATCAAGGTATGGTTCAACATTCTCCGTATCATAGAAATAAAATTGAATGTATGAAGAATTATTTTCTTGTGAAATTAGAGTAAAGAGATTATGATATATTTCCCTATGTGTTATAAATATAAAAATTCCTTTTTTCTTTGATGCAAGGTCCCTATCATATCTTGCTCCCAATGTGTTATAAAATTGAATATATATAGGTTCGCTTGGTTGGTTTCCTAAAAACCAAGAATAGGAAATTAGATATTGGAAATCAATAAAATATTGTTTTCATCCATTTTCATCCCTAAAACTCACCCACATCATCCAATAAAATATTATTTTCATCCAACAACTCATCTCATTTCTTATTTTTAAAAATAAACCAAACACAAGAAATGGGTCACATCATCCAACTCATCTCATCTCATTTCCTCTCATCTCATCTCATCTTTAAAAATCACCCACATCATCTAATAATATGGTGACAACTCATCTCATCTCATTAAAAAAAATTCCATCCATTTCCTAAAAAAACAAGGAAATTGATTTCCTTAAGTATATGTCACATCATCAAATAATATAATGACAATTCATCTCATCTCATCTATTTTCTTAGTTTAAGAATGAACCAAACACAAGAAAAAACCTATTATAGGAAATAGGTTTCTTACAATTTATTTCTTTATTTTTTTATCCAACTAAACAACCTCAAATTATTTTTTATAAATTCTTTCTTAAAAAATCACCCACATCATCCAATAATATTGTGACAACTCATCTGTTCTCATCTCATTTTATTTTTAACAAGTGAATCAAACACAAGAAAAGAACCTATTATAGGAAATATGTTTTCTTATCTTTGATTTCCATGTTTTTTTAGCCAACCGAACAGCCCCATATATGAGATTAATGAGTATCCTTGTCAATGAGGAGATTCCCTCATTGACAATGATGTGGCACAATCCCTATTGTAGGGATTTCTCTCTCCTACTTTATTCCCACCATGGAGATTGTGCCACATCATTGTCAAGGAGGGAAATCCCCTCCTTAACAATGATACACATTAATCTCTCTCTCTCTCTCTCTCTATATATATATATATATATATATATATATATATA
>NC_033798.1:10447613-10470299 GCF_001876935.1 Asparagus officinalis
AGTTGCAGCGAGTGGATAAAGGGTCAAAACACCACGGGTTCAGCCCAAAATTGGTGTGTTTGGGTTTAAGAACGTGTAGATCAAGTTCAACGGAGCGAATCACAAATTTTTTTAGAAAATGATGTGATTCTAGGCCGCGTCCTTAGGTGGGAGCCTAGGGTGTCACCTTAGATTCACTTTTCCTTATATATATATATATATATATATATATATATATATATATGGAAAAGTGATTCTAAGGTGACACCTTAGATTCCCACCTAAGGACGCAGCCTAAAATCACATCATTCCCTAATTTTTTTTCCGATCCGCTCCGTTGAACTTGATCTACACGTTCTTAAACCCAAACACACCAATTTTGGGGTGAACCCATTGTGTCTTGACCCTTCATCCACTCACCGTAATTTTAACGGTTTCGAATGAGTAGAACTTTTTGCACGGCTCAACGAATGGTCAAAACACAACGGGTTCACCCTAAAATTGGTGTGTTTGGGTATAAGAACGTGTAGATCAAGTTCAACGGAGCGGATCAAAAAAAGATTTAGGGAATGATATGATTTTAGGCCGCGTCCTTAGGTGGGAATCTAAGTGATGTGGCATAAACATGTACCAAAAAGGTTGTAAGTGCACAACCGTGTCAAGTTATAGTATTTAAGATATCGATCCCATGAGGAAGGTGTTTTGTAGGAGAAAATATAAAATCGGTTCTTATGTTGTGTGCGTGACAAATAAGATTGGTGAGTGAAGAGTGGTGTTAGGGGCACACCTCAAACCGCACATCCAACCACACCTCCCCTCTCATTCGCTACAGTACTCCGGGCCCCACATGAGTTTTTAAATTTTAAAAACTCATGTGGGGCCCGGAGTACTGTAGCGAATGAGAGGAGGAGGTGTGGTTGGAGGTGTGACTTGGGGTGTGCCCCTAACATTTCTAGTGAGTGAATATGATTGTGAAGAGATTTAAAGAGTGAAAGTGATGTGTAAGTAGGTGCAAAGTGTAAGTGATAGTGGATGTAAAAGAGAATGAGTACGATCAATAAGGTGAGAAGGAAAAATGAATAAAATCAAGAAACAAATTAAAAAAATCAAGAATGAAGAACAAAATTCTAGAATGCAAGAAATTAAAAATGGTGGATTCAATTATAGATATGGGTAATCTAAAATTAAACCCACTTCTTAGAAAAGGGCGATTCCCTAGAGGGTTCTAGACTAAAGGCGAATCAAACAAAATAAAAATAAACAAAAAGAAAAACTAAACCCAAGAGGGTTCTAGCCTCAAGGTGAATAGTGTAAGAAATTAAAATCTAACTATAAAATAAATTGCAAAATCTAAACTATAAAATAAATTACAAAAAGAAAATAAATCTACTCTATAAGCATGAAAATAAATCTAATCTATGAGCATGAAATAAATCTAAGGCAAGAGGGTTCTAGCCTCTTGGCTATTTAAAAAGAAAATAAAATCTAACTATAAGCATAGAAATAAATCTAAACTAATAAGCAATAAAAGAGAAAAAGAAAAGAAATGCAAACCTTCAAATAATTCTCCATCTTCATCTTCATCTTCATCATCCAACAAAGAGAAGAAGAGAAAAATTTAAAGTGGTGAAAAAAATTATTATTATTAATTACAATAAAAAGTTACAATTTTAGAAGGCCTTCTCAATTAAGAGTAGCCCTCCTCTCTAAAAGGAGTTACAAAAATTTTCACCCCCTTAACCCCTCACTCTCTAAAAGGAGTTACAAAAATTCTTGGATAGCTTCGTCTCGTTGAGATAGGCGATTTTTATATATTATATGTTAAATTCCGCCTTCCGGATTAGGAGATATCGTCGTTTCTTTGTGGCTAACCATTTTGAATATGATTTCTTTTCATATTGGATTTTTTATTTTCTCCGGCTTCTACAGGCTACTAGGCTTGATTCTGGGCTTTTGGATAATTTAGAAATTGATTTTCCAATGGGCTTCTTTGATTCATTTCATTTAATCGATGGTTTTTTGTTGAGAGATGAGAGTTTGAGATTTATTCTTCATTAACCTGTAATTAAAGATAAAAGCAATTATTAGTGATATATTTATTCATATAAAATAGATAATGAGTGTATAAAATTATAATAAAATGTGATTATCAAATACCCCCACACCTAAACTTTTGCTAGTCCTCTAGCAAAGAAAAGAAAATCCTAACTCACTTTCGCAGGAATCGCGATTGTATTTAGCACATACAACAAGCCTTTAAACCCCTAGGTTACCCTAGTGGACGAGTTGTAGTCTCGTGAGGGTTTGTAGTGAATATACCCACAAAATTCGGTCAACTTGCCAAATTAAAGAAGTCAGTAAATAACTAAATTCATCTGATAACTTTTAGATAATCTAATTAGAGCCAGATATCACTCAAAAAAACATTTTTATATATAACTCTAAGGTATATTTTTAAGAAAATCTTCTCATTGTAGCAATACAAAACTAAGCCAAACTTAGAAATTTAATTTAAAAGTTTTGAAAAGAACATGCTAACTCTTTGTTTTAAATAATTTTCAAGTTGCTTAATTTAAAATATTTTCCAAGACCATATATACAACTATAAAACATTTATTAGTTTGTTTTTTTTTTAATTTTTTTTAACTCTTTCTTCCTTGGTGATTTTTTTTCTACTTTAACGGGCTTTCTAAGTGACCATTTAACGAGTTTTGGGCCAATGGATCCCAACCCAAATGGGCTTAGATCATTAAGTATGGAAATACTCCTTGGGCTTAATTACTCGGTCAGCTTAGGCTTTATAAGATAGAATCACCTTGAATTCAAGAGTTTTTTTTTCTTTTTGGTGCCCATTTTTCGCACTCTTCTTTTTGCAATTTTTTTTGTATATGTATATATATTTTAAAAAATATGTAAATCAAGATACTTTGAAAATTTATTTTCAACTCTAAGCTAAGCATGCAAAAATTTTATTATTTTAAATAAAAGTCCAAGTTTAAGGCTTAAGTAAAGTATACTACTTTGAAAATTATTTCTTAAGATATTTATTTAGAGTTATCATAAAAGGTGAACTTAAGTAAATAACCAACTAGGGATTAGAAAATTTCAAATTTATTAAATAAATTAATTATTACATAACTCTATCAATTTGGCAAGTGACGATATTTTTGTAATTTTTTTAAGAAAAGGGAAAAAATGTAACTAAAAATATAAAATAAAGAGAAAAAAACTAATTCTCACCCCCACACCTAAATTTTGCATTGTCCTCAATGCAGATTCTATGATGCACAAAGTAAAGCAAATAAGAAGTGAAGCACTTACATTTGGTCGGCTGATAAAAATCTACAATTACCTTTAGGCTGAGGAGGATGAAAAAAAAATTATTCTTCTTTTTCTTTTCGCTCTTTTTTTTCTTTTCTCTTTTTTTCTCTTTCTTTTTTCTTTTTTTCTTATTTTTTCTTTTTTTAACAATTAAACAAGAAACTCTCAAATAAGAGAAGAATAAATTCTTTTATTATTCTGAAATAAACAAAATAATCAATGTAGAATGAAATATTCAACATGAAGAGTTCATGTTCTACATTGAATCCTACCTTATTGCTGAAAATTCTCCCACGGATTTTAAATAAATTCAACATGATATAATCAACAATGTGCTGAAATTCTAAGCATTCCGGGTGTTCAATGATTTTTGTGGCAATGGAAGGTATGTATTATTGGTGTCATGCATATTGGACTTAGATTCTTAATTTGTGAATGTTTGTTCTCTAACAACGAATTTTTCTTTAACAATTTTCTCAACCCCAAGATTCATGGTTGATGTGTAAAAATTTGGTTGTTGTTTATTTTCCAAAAATCTTAGTTCATCAAGAAAGAGTTTTTCAAAATTCAGTTCAAAGCAGCAATTGTTTAACACAGTTTCTTTATTTTGACAAACCTGATCTGCTTCTCCTAATATTTTCAGCTCCTCACCAAAAATTTCCTCAAAACTTAGATCTGACTCTTCTTCTTCTTCCCCCGGTCTTTCTTGAATTGAATTATTAGGGGAAGAATGAATTGGAACAAGAATTTGGCTTAAAGATGTTCTTTCCTGATTATCGACATGTTTTCCTGACTGTAGTGCATTCATTTGAGTGTCCTTAGGATTGACCACGGGTTGACTCAAAATTTCTCCTTCCTCTCCTTCACTTATGGCACTAGCTAGCTGATCAATGTGGGTTTCTAATCTAGCTATGGCTTGAGTGTTGGAGTTAAGTATGAGTTCGGTTGATTGCATAAAGGAGTTCATCGTGTAGGATGTTTGAGTTAACATATCCGTGGCTAGTGTGGAGGCCTTAATTATGATTTCAAAACATTTTTCCAAAATATTGAGACGTTCATCGTGATCTGTATCAAGAGGAGTGTGAGTTACAACTTGATGATGTGGAGACTGATTTTGATGTGACAGACTGGGTTGTTGAAATTGTGGATGAGAATTTAAAGGAACTGTGTTTCCCCTAGGACAATGTTGGTTCGTGAAGTTTTGAGTTTCAGAGTGGTTTTCCTGATTCCATGCAATGTTTGTGTAACTTGCCCAACCTGGGTTGTAGGTTGAAAAAAATGGATCATTCACCGAATACTGAGATGGACTCTCTACAAACTCCCGAGCTTCATTGGAGATTTCAATCCTATTGGGATAACATAAATTTTGAAAAACTTGTGGATTAGCCATTTGTTCAAAATGAATTTGTCCATGTTTTGCATGCACCAAAAACAATTTCTTTTTATATTTTTTTTTGGAAAAATAAAAGTTAGTTTTTTTTTTAAAGAAGAAAATGGAAGTGCACAACCGTGTTAAGTTATAGTATTTAAGATATCGATCCCACGAGGAAGGTCTTTTGTAGGAGAAAATATAAAATCGGTTCTTCTTATGTTGTGTGCGTGACAAGTAGGAGTGATAAGTGAATGTGATTGTGAAGAGATTGAGAGAGTGAAAATGGTGTGTGAATAGGTGCATAGTGTAAGTGAGAGTGGATGTAAAAGAGAATGAGTATGATCAATAAGGTGAGAAGGAAAAATGAATAAAATCAAGAAATAAATAAAAAAAATCAAGAATGAAGAACAAAATTCTAGAATGCAAGAAATTAAAGTTGGTGGATTTAATTATAGATATGGGTAATCTAAAATTGAACCCACTTCTTAGAAAAGGGCGATTCCCTAGAGGGTTCTAGACTAAAGGCGAATCAAACAAAATAAAAATAAACAAAAAGAAAAACTAAACCCAAGAGGGTTCTAGACTCAAGGTGAATAGTGTAAGAAATTAAAATCTAACTACAAAATAAATTGAAAAATCTAAACTATAAAATAAATTGCAAAAAAGAAAATAAATCTACTCTATAAGCATGAAAATAAATCTAATCTATAAGCATGAAATAAATCTAAGGCAAGAGGGTTCTAGCCTCTTGGCTATTTAACAAGAAAATAAAATCTAACTATAAGCATAGAAATAAATCTAAACTAATAAGCAATAAAAGAGAAAAAAAAGAAATACAAACCTTCAAATAATTCTCCATCTTCATCATCCAACAAAGAGAAGAAGAGAAAAATTTAAAGTGATGAAAAAAGTTATTATTATTAATTGCAACAAAAAGTTACAATTTTGAAAGGCCTTCTCAATTAAGAGTAGCTATCCTCTCCAAAAGGAGTTACAAAAATTTTCACCCCCTTAACCCCTTACTCTCTACCCCTATTTATAGTAAACATCAGTGAATGAGAGCCATTGGATCAAACTTGAGCCCCAAGACAAGCACAATCAGCCATTGACGCGCGCTACAGTAATCTGGCATCGATACAGGTATCCATGCCCACATCGATGCCGACATCGATACTCATTATTTCAAAATTCTGATTTCACGGATAGCTTCGTCTTGTCGAGATAGGCGATTTTCATATATTATATATTAAATTCCGCCTTCCGGATTAGGAGATATCGTCGTTTCTTTGTGGCTAACCATTTTGAATATGATTTCTTTTCATATTGGATTTTTTATTTTCTCCGGCTTCTACAGGCTACTCGGCTTGATTCTGGGCTTTTGGATAATTTAGAAATTGATTTTCCAATGGCTTCATTTCTTCATTTAAACAATGAGTTTTTGTTGAGAGATAGGCGTTCGAGATTTATTCTTCATTAACCTGCAATTCAAATATAAAAACAATTATTAGTGGTATATTTATTCATATAAAATAGATAATGAGGGTATAAAATTATAATAAAATGTGATTATCAAATACCCCCACACCTAAACTTTTGCTAGTCCTCTAGCAAAGAAAATAAAAAGAAAATCCTAACTCACTTTCGCAGGAATCGCGGTTGTATTTAGCGCATACAACAAGCCTTTAAACCCCTAGGTTACCCTAGTGGACGAGTTGTAGTCTCGTGAGGGTTTGCAGTGAATATACCCACAAAATTCGGTCAACTTGCCAAATTAAAGAAGTCAGTAAATAACTAAATTCACTTGATAACTTTTAGATAATCTAATTGGAGCCAGTTATCACTCAAGAAAACATTTTTATATATAACTCTAAGGTATATTTTCAAGAAAATATATATATATATATATAGGGAAAAGTGAATCTAAGGTGACACCCTAGGCTCCCACCTAAGGACGCGGCCTAGAATCACATCATTTCCTAAAATTTTTTTGCGATCCGATCTGTTGAACTTGATCCACACGTTTTTAAACCCAAACACACCAATTTTAGGGTGAACTCGTTGTGTTTTGACCATTTATCTACTCGCTGTAATTTTAACGATTTCGAATGAATAGAACTTTTTGCACGGCTCAACGAATGGTCAAAACACAATGGGTTCACCCTAAAATTGGTGTGTTTGGGTTTAAGAACGTGTAGATCAAGTTCAACGGAGCGGATCGCAAAAAAAATTTAGGGGGAATGATGTGATTTTAGGCCGCGTCCTTAGGTGGGAGCCTAGGGTATCACCTTAGATTCACTTTTCCCTATATATATATACATATATACTACTATATATAAATATATTATATATAATATATATATAATATATATATATATATATATATATATTATATATATATATATATAATTATATATATATATATATACTATATATATATGAAAAAGTGCTGTTCCTTAAGGTGACGTCGGCTATCAATTTTAACGGTTTCCCCCGAATGATAGAAATTTTCACATGATCGACGGAGGTCAAACGTTTGCACGGGTTCACCCTTAAACTTTGGTGTGTTTGAAGGTTTTGAAATATGTAGATCAAATTCAACGCGAGCCAGATCATTCCACAATGTAGCTTATACTAATTCATGTAATTTATCGTCGCGATCCTTACCGATGATTTACCTTAGGCGTACCTAGTATTCACACTTCTCCCCATATATATATATATATATACTATATATATATATATCATATTATATATATATATATATTATATTATATATATATATATATCTATACTATATATATATATTAATATATAGATTAATGCGTATCCTATGTCAAATGAGGCGATTTTCTTCCAGACGGCTGTGATGTGACCACAATCCACCACCATATGAATAAAGTAGTGGAGATGATGCAATTTACATGGTTGAGATTATGCCACCTTCATTGTTTAATGCGAGCAAATTTCCCTCCTTGACATAGCATACCCATTAATCACACACACACACACAACACACACACACACAGCACACACGACACTATATATATTTATATATATTATATATATATATTATATATATATATATATATAATATATATATATAGCATTTAGAGAGAGAGAGAGAGAGAGAGAGAAATGGAGAACCTTGGTACCAAGTTGCTCCAAGCAACTTGGTAGTGATGTGGCTTAATCTGGTCCCTGCATCTACATTAGAGTTGGTGAAAGGTGATTGATGCTCTATTTTCTAGGTGTGATGTAAGGACAAGATTAGGTCACATCACTATTTGGAGAGAAAATTGGTTTCTTGATTGAGCTAATCATTACAACTTCAGTCATTTCAATAAAAACAAAAAAGATAGTCTTTTTATAAGACTCTTACACGATGAAAATAAAAAGTACAATTCTCGTCAAAACAAACGCAAAGTACGTTTATCACCCGCTGTTTGCGTGAGATCTTGGCCTGTGACGGGGTCGTTGATATTCGTGGACCACCAAATGATCAGATCAGATCCGAAGCTTCGTTGATTCGCGAAGGAATCAAGAAACCGAAGCAATTATCTTAGTAACAGCGAGATAATCAATCTTCTCGAGATCACCGCAACGGGGCAATCTCAAGGAAAAGAACCGGGCTGCAGATCTGTCGAACTGTCATTCTTTATGCCTGAAGAACTTGATCCGATCTCCTTCTCCTCTTCTAAAATTCATGCTCCTTCAGTTTTTAATTCAGCAGGGCTTCGTCGACGCTCGAGAATTTCAGATCTGGAAAAATGAAGGCTCTGGAGCTGTATTTATAGGCTTTGGGACCTTTGTTTTCGGATAAGAACCATCGATTCACTCTTATCTTCAGTTGTAACCACTTAACCACGTTCTTGGATGATATTAGATCGGTTGGAACAAATCCAGAAGGTTAATGATCGAAAAATAGTTTAAAACTGCCAAAATCAGTTTTTCCGTATTACAGACACACGTGGGTGTCTCGGCCAGGCTTTGGCCGAGACACCTCTTAGTGTCTCGGCCAAGGCTTGGTCGAGACACCTCTTGGTGTCTCGACCATTTTAGCTCTAACTATCTCCTATGACCTCCAAATAATATGATTCAAGATGCGTTGGAAAGCTGACGAAGATATCTACAAGTTTTATTTTTTAATATTCTTCATATTTGAATCATATTATAGCCAAAATCTCTATTCTTATCCGAGACACCCACACTGTCTCGGAATTCCGATGCAGTTTATACTATCTTTGGTGTTTTAGCTTTATCTCTGTCATTCGACCTCAGAATGAGGTGATCTAGGATGCGTTAGAAATATAACAAAGATCTCTACAACTTTTGTTTTTTGAGATTCTTCAGATTTAAAGTGAATCATGGTCAAAACAGCTCTACAATGTCTGAGACACTTATGAGTGTCTCGGCCATGGCCGAGACACTTGCAGTGTCTCTCCGTTGTTTTGACTTTAACTCTCTCATCCGACCTCAGAATGAGATGATCTAGGATGCGTTGGAAAGATAACGAAGATCTATACAACTTTTATTTTTTTGAGATTCTTTAGATACAAAGAAAATCATGGTAAAAATATCTCTGCAATGTCTGAGACACCTGTGAGTGTCTCGGCCATGGCCGAGACACTTGCAGTGTCTCTCCGTTATTTTGACTTTAACTCTCTTATCCGATCTTGGAATGAGGTGATCCGGGATGATTTAGAAATCTAACAAAGAGCTCTACAACTTTTATCTTTTGAGATTCTTCATACTCAAAGAGAATCATGGTCAAAATAGCTCTACAAGGTCCAAGACACCTATGAGTGTCTCGGCCATGGCCGAGACACTTGCAGTGTCTCTCCGTTGTTTTAACTTTAACTCTTTCATACGACCTCGGAATGAGGTGATATAGGATGCATTGGAAAGATAACGAAGAGATCTACAATATTTATCTGTTGAGATTCTTCAGATTTAAAGTAAATCATGGTAAAAATAGCTCTCTAAAGTCCGAGACACTTGTGAGTATCTCGCTGGTGTAAAATGGCCTGAACGGTCTCGTGTATTTTGGCTCTAAATTCATCGTCCGAACTCGGAATTGCGTGATTCAAAGTGCTTAGGAAATCCGAAGAGGAGATCTACAAGCTCCCATGGTTGAATCATATATGGAGTAGACAGGACACGATGGGTGTTTCGTCTTTCGTAAGCGACTCGTAGTTCCCGATTAGTTCGTGTTTCCGTTATTTTGAAGTTCCGTTGCTTCATACTGTTCGTCGACTAACTTCATGCGCTTGTCAACGTCAAATAAGCTTCTGTAACTCGAATAATGATGTTTATCGTCTTCTCTCTGTCTCGATCCGCGTGCGGGAATCCGTGGGTAATTTTTGACGCCTACAGATATCCGTTCCAAAGTGTTTCGATCTCATTTTTTTATAGAAGAGCCTGAAATACTTTGGATGTGATTGGTCTAACCTTTAGTTGGTGAAAAAAGACCTGTAGTAAGCTTCGATCTTTGACTTCTTCGATTTTCAGCCCATTTTGATGAATGGCTGACGTTCTTCTGGCGCTATGTTTATCGTCCGGCCGTCGTCGAAGTCTCAAATCAAAACTGGTGAATTGATTTTGGCTCGTATCGTCAAGTTGACTTTGAATTGACTATCTCTATCACAACGCGTTGACTTGCGTTAACTTTCATCATGAAGTGTTGATCGGCGTTGACTTTCATAGCAACACATTGGCCGACGTTGACCTAGGGTTACGCATTGACCATCGTTGACCTTAGGGTTTTGGATCGCCAGGTGTTGACTTTCATCGCAACGGGTTGACTGGCGTTGACCTAGGATTACACGTTGACCGATGTTGACCTTAGGGTTTCGGATCGCCCGGCGTTGATTTTTCATCGTAACGTGTTGACTGACGTTGATCTAGGGTTACGCATCGACCGACATTGACCTTAGGGTTCCGGGTCGTATGGCGTTGACTTTTCATCACAACGCGTTGACTAGCGTTGACCTAGGGCTATGTGTTGACTGGCATTGATCTTAGGGTTTCGCATCGATTGGCGTTGGAGTGTAGCGATCCCAAACGTCGGGTTGTAGGACCAACTATTAAAGTTATTTCGTTTGCAGGTATGGATCTTATCCCGAAGTTTTTGAATGCTCAAGTCATGAGACCAACTAATAAAGCTGATGCGTCAATGACTCTTGTATTTATAGGATTTTTGACAAACCCCCAGACATCAACGGGTTTGATGAACCTTTACCGACTACCGTTTGAGTCGGGGTAGCATGCAGATTATTTAAATATGTTATGCATGTGACGTTGTGCTAAAAGAGTTAACTCCTTTAGTGCTATGATATTGAATACGTAGACTTCATCTTTTTACGGGAATAGACTACCCGGCAACGCGTGTTAGGCACTAACTTATCCATTCTTAGGATTCAGGATAAAATTCCCCAGACTTGGATTCTGGTGTCTTCTTTAATCGGTGAAAGACTAAACCGGAAACGCGTGCTAGGCGTTGACTTATCCCTCCTTAGGATTCGGGATAAAATTCCCCAGACTTAGATTCTGATGTCTTCTTTAATCGGTGAAAGACTAAACCGGCAACGCGTGCTAGGCGTTGACTTATCCCTCCTTAGGATTTAGGATAAAATTCCCCGTGTGTGTAAGGCATGGATTTTAGAGCTAAAAGATGGTGTTTTTTCTTAGGGTAAAGACGAACCCGATGCTGGAGAGGAAGAATTTTATATTCTATCTCCAGGTCTTTTTTTAGGGTAAAGACAAACCTGATACGGGAGAGGAAGAATTTTATATCCTATCTCCCAAAGCCGAAGAGGAAGAATTTTATATTCTATCTCCAGTAACAAAGGAAACTCAAAGTGGGATCTCCACTTCAAGAATCCAGGAAAGTGAAACTAAGAGTGGGATCTCCACTCTGAGAATAGAAAAGATTCGGGTAATCCTAACTGTCGGAAGGTTTGATTACCGAACTAAAGATGTGTTTCTCATTTATCGAGAGTGAATTACGGTCTTGGTCCTAACTGTAGGAAGGTTTGACCAAGATGGGAATCTGAGACGACCCTAACTATTTAAATGTTTGATTGTTCCATTTGTGGACCCCTCGTTCATGGAAGGAATCGTGAGGGGATTTTGGTTGTCGTCCTAACTGTTTAAAGGTTTGACCAATATGAGAATTTGAGACGACCCTAACTGTTTAAAGGTTTGATCGTTCAATTTGTGGACCTCTCGTTCATCGAAGGAATCGAGAGGGGATTTTGGTTATGGTCCTAACTGTTTAAAGGTTTGACCAAGATGTGAATTTGAGACGATCCTAACTGTTTAAAGGTTTGATCATTCAATTTGTGGACCTCTCGTTCATGGAAGGAATCGAGAGAGGATTTTAATTATGGTCTTAAGTGTTTAAAGGTTTGACCAAGTGGGAGTGAAAGTATAAATTACAGTAGGAGTGTTGACTTGTACGAATCACTCAGTGGGGGTTTTCGATGTCAAATGACGAGATCCTGAAACGAAGGTGATTTGACAAACGTAATAGACCGTTCGAATTAAAATTTCCACTAGTATGTCAGGACTTTAACAACGGGAGTTTAGTGTTTATCACTTTGTTTGTAACGACTGGGTTATCCCTAAGAATATTACATGTAACATTCTTTCGAGAACTTCACATTACATGAATTATCCACCCCCAGCTTTCTTTGCGAAACTGGGTTCAATGAGGAGAACATTGTCCTCAGTCGCATGTTCGGGTTATCCTTAAGAATATAAGATTCTTTAGAAAGTTCCCATGAAAGAAAGAAAATAGTTTAGACTCATATACCTGTTAGAGTATCGAGGAGTAATTTATACTCGTATACTCTTCGGAGTGGTGCACCGTCATTCGGCTTATTCTAGTTTTATGACGCCAGAGTCGATTAAAGCTTGAACTTGTTTTTTAGACCAAAACAAACCTCAGTAGGATGGAGAACCCTCCTGTGATACACACAGTAGTTTGGATCCGTAATCCTCTTAGCTCCCTCCTGATCTTTAATAGGTGGTAGCTCAATCTCACCGTTATTCAGGAGGTACTCGAAAATATCTGGAACTTCCTCATCCTTGAAAGAGTACTCTTTTGGAGTCTCGGATCTAGAGTCCTTTGCTGCTTTTGAGGTTGTTGTTGTGACGTCTGATTATTATCACCAGCAACCACAGGCATTGACTGCTGGCTTCTTTCGGTCTTCTTCCTTCTGAGAAAGCGTTCGGCGTGTTCGCCGCACATATTCAAGTCTTTCCAAGTCTTGGCGGGTTTAATCCCATAACTCCCAACACGTCCAAAGAGAGGTTATTGTGGCAAGTATGTAGGATGAATTCCTCCATGATCGGATCTCGGTAATTTATCTCCTTGCTCCGGAAGCGTTTAACAAAGTTGGCGACTATTTCTTTATCTTTTTGCTTCTCATCGAAGAGTGTCCTAACTAACACCTCGGCGTCATCATCAAAGAAGTGGGTGAGGAACAGGTTTTCCAAGTCGTCCCAGTTATTGATGCTCTCTGGCTTGAGGCGGCGGTACCAATCGAAGGCATGTCCGCGAAGGGTTCCAACGAATGACCGAACCATCACGGGCTCATTTCCGGAAATTATTCCCAAATGGGACTTGAAGTAGATCAAATGCTGAGTGGGGGCACCCTTCCCGTTGAATGACATGAAGTTGATCAGGTTAAATTTTGTTGGATACATGATTACGTCCTATTCTTTTGGATAGGGACATGGAATACCGGTCATCTTTACTTCTTGGGTGGACATCAAGGCTTTTACCTTATTTTCCAACTCCTTCATCTTCTCATCCTTGCTTGTATTTTGCGTTGGGAAATTTTAGGGAGGAATAGCACGGCTACCCCCAGTGTTGTCATTATCGATAGGACCACCCCCCACGTTGTCATTATCAACTAGACCAACTCCAGCATTGTTGTTATCGGGAGGGGTATCAATGTTAATAGTATTATCCAGTTCTGGATCACTATCTACTGCATTGACTTGTTCTACTGCATCGTTGCGATGACTGAATTCGCCAACCTATCTTGATAAGGCTTGAAGTTGCAGGTCATGTAACTCCATCATCCGTTGTATGGTCAGTTCTATTTCAACCTTAAACTCTTCTTTCTGCTTAGCGAGAGCATTTTCGATCATCTGAGTTATTTGGTCAGGAGTGATGGTGAGCGCTTCACGGGATTGCCCTGGGCTGGATACAGTAGCGTTTGAAGCAATTGTAGAGAAAGCATCTGATGCTTCGTCATCTGAGGATAATCCTCTATTCATCCTTTGATAATCCCTGCATCTAGTGGTTCCTGATCGCAAACGGGTCAGACGATGTGATATGAGGGGATTAGAATTAGAAGGTTGAATCGACTTTCCCTTATGAGACATGTTGATGGTGACCGCGGATTGTTTAGGTCCTACAGTTTCTAGCTGGAGCCGAGACATTAATTAATCTGGAACTTCCTCATCCTTGAAAGAGTACTCTTTTGGAGTCTCGGATCTAGAGTCCTTTGCTGCTTTTGAGGTTGTTGTTGTGACGTCTGATTATTATCACCAGCAACCACAGGCATTGACTGCTGGCTTCTTTCGGTCTTCTTCCTTCTGAGAAAGCGTTCGGCGTGTTCGCCGCACATATTCAAGTCTTTCCAAGTCTTGGCGGGTTTAATCCCATAACTCCCAACACGTCCAAAGAGAGGTTATTGTGGCAAGTATGTAGGATGAATTCCTCCATGATCGGATCTCGGTAATTTATCTCCTTGCTCCGGAAGCGTTTAACAAAGTTGGCGACTATTTCTTTATCTTTTTGCTTCTCATCGAAGAGTGTCCTAACTAACACCTCGGCGTCATCATCAAAGAAGTGGGTGAGGAACAGGTTTTCCAAGTCGTCCCAGTTATTGATGCTCTCTGGCTTGAGGCGGCGGTACCAATCGAAGGCATGTCCGCGAAGGGTTCCAACGAATGACCGAACCATCACGGGCTCATTTCCGGAAATTATTCCCAAATGGGACTTGAAGTAGATCAAATGCTGAGTGGGGGCACCCTTCCCGTTGAATGACATGAAGTTGATCAGGTTAAATTTTGTTGGATACATGATTACGTCCTATTCTTTTGGATAGGGACATGGAATACCGGTCATCTTTACTTCTTGGGTGGACATCAAGGCTTTTACCTTATTTTCCAACTCCTTCATCTTCTCATCCTTGCTTGTATTTTGCGTTGGGAAATTTTAGGGAGGAATAGCACGGCTACCCCCAGTGTTGTCATTATCGATAGGACCACCCCCCACGTTGTCATTATCAACTAGACCAACTCCAGCATTGTTGTTATCGGGAGGGGTATCAATGTTAATAGTATTATCCAGTTCTGGATCACTATCTACTGCATTGACTTGTTCTACTGCATCGTTGCGATGACTGAATTCGCCAACCTATCTTGATAAGGCTTGAAGTTGCAGGTCATGTAACTCCATCATCCGTTGTATGGTCAGTTCTATTTCAACCTTAAACTCTTCTTTCTGCTTAGCGAGAGCATTTTCGATCATCTGAGTTATTTGGTCAGGAGTGATGGTGAGCGCTTCACGGGATTGCCCTGGGCTGGATACAGTAGCGTTTGAAGCAATTGTAGAGAAAGCATCTGATGCTTCGTCATCTGAGGATAATCCTCTATTCATCCTTTGATAATCCCTGCATCTAGTGGTTCCTGATCGCAAACGGGTCAGACGATGTGATATGAGGGGATTAGAATTAGAAGGTTGAATCGACTTTCCCTTATGAGACATGTTGATGGTGACCGCGGATTGTTTAGGTCCTACAGTTTCTAGCTGGAGCCGAGACATTAATTAAGCTATTCCCGAATTGACTCTTCTTCTTGGAGAAAAGTTAGGACTAGACCCGCTTGAAATCATTGGAGACTTTTCCTTGTTGACCATGTTAATGGTAACTTCTGGGAATTCATCATCTCGAATGACCGGTCTTCTTTTGTGAAAACATCTTTATTTGGGTTTCGATACTTTAGAGGAAACCTTTGGAACACCGAGACCCTCTGTGGAGCGGTCCTGGGGTAGCTACATGCTGATAATACTGCCATGATAATCTTTGTGCACGAACAGTGAGAGTCCTTTTCTCGGGTACTTCTCTTCTGAGACTTGTTCGTATCCCCAGCCCGATAGTACAACTCATCGGCATGATGACTGGAACAATCTATCGCGTGTTGGCATGACTTCTCAGGTATAACATCATCGTCTGACGAACACGTTTCCTTCTGAGGACTTGCTGCCTTATTGGCGTTCAGAAGAGTCACACGTTTAGAGCCACGCTCTCGAGAGCACGAGACCTCAACGGACTCTTAGACTTCGACTCGCATTCTGATACGATCGGTTATAGGAGTTTTCCCTTTATGAGAAGGCTCAAATTTGTTGTAAGTGCGAGTGCGACCCCCAGCTCGATGAGTTGCTCGGGGTTCAGTCACCGGACCCAAGCGCTTTTTGATTAAAACTTTACCTTGATTCTCGGGCAAAGAACTCAGGCAATCCTTCAACGAAATTCTAAATCTTGAGAGATCCACACTGCCGTAGGGTTCCACCGGAGGTGCGGGAGCGGAAGGAGTAGGATCAGGTAGAGGCGCCTTAATTGCCTTCGGTGCAGTTTCAGGCGTTGACTTGGGCTTTGGCACCCAAATCTGCTTAGACCTTGGTGGCTTTTTGGCCATCTCTTCCTTTTGTAATTCTTGTCTCTTTCGTACAAGGATCTGGGCATGCACAAGAAGTGCGCGACGCTTCTGGATGTGCTCCTCGAGAGTAGAGCGGGTTCGTTTGACACGAACCCATTTGTTAATCGGAGGTTGGGAGGAGGATCCCAATGCTTGCTGTGGCGATAGGTTAGCCACTTGGCGCTTTTTGAACTTCAAGTCCGCTTGGTAACGAAGTCCGTCTACCTGATCCAAAGCCTTGGCGAATTGGCGTGCGAGGCATTGGCGTTGCCTTTGGCGTGCTCTCTTTGATAGAGTTGGCGCGCCTTCAGTAGTTGACCCATTGATTGAGGAGGATTTCAGATTTGCAGATCTGGCTTCATTGGACGCCGGCGGATCGTTACAAGGTGCAACTGTAGCAGCGGTGGTGGAGAGATTGCCTTCTTGAGTCTTTAGATCTGAAGACCAGCGGATCTTTCGGGAGAAGGAGACCTTCCTGCGCTTATGAGGAGAGGCAGATCTGGAGGAGGAGGAGGAGACGTACTCATCAAACTTCTGTTGGTCAAACTCGTATTCGACCTCTTTAACCACGAGGATCTTGATCGTTGGCTACGGCATGACAGCCTCGGTAGCGAGGCTGTTGGCTCCCACTGTGGTCGCCAGCTTGTTTGGAGAGAAAATTGGTTTCTTCATTGAGGCAATCATTATAACTTCAGTCGTTACAATGAAAACAAAAAAGATAGTCTTTTTATAAGACTCTTACACAATGAAAATAAAAAGTACAATTCTCATCAAAACAAACGCAACAGACGTTTATCACCCGCTGTTTGCGTGGGATCTTAGCCTGTGATGGGGACGTTGATATCCGTAGACCACCAAACAATTAGATCAAATCCGGAGCTTCGTTGATTTGCGAAGGAATCAAGCAACCAAAGCAATTATCTCGGCAACAGCGAGATAATCTCGAGATCACCGTAACGGGGCAATCTCAAGGAAAAGAACCGGGTTGCAGATCTGTCGAACTCTCATTCTTTATGCCTGAAGAACTCATTCCGATCTCCTCATTCTCTTCTGAAATTCGTGCTCCTTCAGTCTTCAATTCAACAGGGCTTCGCCGACGCTCAAGAATTCCAGATCTGAAAAAATGAAGGCCCTGAGGCTGTATTTATAGGCTTTGGGACCTCTGATTTCGGATAAGAACCATCGATTCACTCTTACCTTCAGTTGTAACCACTTAACCACGTTCTTGGATGATATCAGATTGGTCAGAACAAATTCAGGCGGTTAACGATCAAAAAACAACTTAAAACTGCTAAAATTAGTTTTTTCGGGTTGCAGACATCTGTGGGTGTCTCGGCCAGGCTTTGGTTGAGACACCTCTTAGTGTCTCGGCCAAGGCTTGGCCGAGACACCTCCTGGTGTCTTGATCATTTTGGCTCTAACTTTCTCATATGACCTCAAAATAATACGATTCAAGATGCGTTGGAAAACTGATGAAGATATCTACAACTTTTATCTTTTGAGATTCTTCATATTTGAATCGTATCACAGCCAAAATATTCATTCTTCTCCGAGACACCCATAATGTCTCGGAATTCCGAGGTAGTTTATACTATCTTTGGTGTTTTAGCTTTATCTCTCTCATCCGACCTCAGAATGAGATGATCCAGGATGCGTTAGAAATATAAAAAAGATATCTACAACTTTTATCTTTTAAGATTATTTAGATTCAAAGAAAATCATGGTCAAAACAGCTCTACAAGGTCTAAGACACTTGTGAGCGTCTCGGCCATGGCCGAGACACTTGCAGTGTCTCTCTGTTGTTTTGACTTTAATTCTCTCATCTGACCTCAGAATGAGGTGATCCAGGATGCGTTGGAAATATAACAAAGAGATCTGAAACTTTTGTCTTTTGAGATTCTTTAGATTCAAAGAGAATCATAGTAAAAATAGCTCTACAAGGTCCGAGACACCTGTGAGTGTCTCGCTGGTGTAAAATGGCCTGAACGACCTCGTGTATTTTGGCTCTAACTTCCTTGTCCGAACTCAGAATTATGCGATTCAAAGTGTGTAGGAAATACGATGAGGATATATACAAGCTCCCATGGTTGAATCATATGTGGAGTAGACGAGACACGAGGGAAGTTTTGTCTTTCATAAGCGACGCGTAGCTCCCAATCAGTTCGTGTTTCCGTTATTTTGAAGTTCCGTTGCTTCATACGCTTCATCGACTAACTTCATGCGCTTGTCGATGTCAAATAAGCTTCTGTAACTCGGATATTAATGTTCATTGTCTTCTCTGTCTTGAGCCGCGTGCGGAAATTCGTGTGTAATTTTTGACGTCTACAATCACTACCAAGTTGCTTGGAGCAATTTAGTTATGAAAACTGTTGATTTCAGTGCAAGCGCTGGTCGTTCGACTGATCATGAGAATTAGTCGACCGATAGCTCTTCAGGAGCTGGGTTTCGGATCGGGTCTATTTTGTATATATATATGTATATACCCTAATATCTCTTTTCCCCTTTCATCTCCCTCACGTTTGAGCAGCAACCACCCTTCTCTAAACCCTAATTTCTCAACTTTGTGATTTTGGAGAAGCTTTGAGAAGCAAACTTCTTGAGGAGGGCAAGGTCTACAGCTTTTGAGAACGAGGATCGAGTTTCTTCCATGTTTGATAGATCAAAACGTTTTCAAGAGGCAACTTCATCTCTTTCCAAACTCATCCCCTTAGATTTTCGTTTTAATGGCTTAAACCCTAATTTTATGAATAAAACTTTAGATCCAAGCACTAAGAAAAGAAAAGGCATGATCGTGATAATTAGATACCTAATTAATTGCTAATTGATGAATTAATTAGGATTGAAACCCTAATTAATCAAGTTAAATATGATTAGTAATGTTTATGGAAATTTTTCGATCCCAAATACATGTCTATATTGATGAATACTTGTTTGACCGAGTCCCCACTTAAACAAATGAAAGATTTAACACATGTTTCATACCCAAGTTAATAATTCACAAGTTTCCTTGAGAAAATCAATTAACCTTAGAAATCTGGCGAATTTTGTTTTAGTGTTCGGGTTGGTGGACTGACTCCATTAATTACTCCATTAATTAGTCGACCGATCGATAAATTAAGGACTTTTGATTTTTCCCTCTGGTCGGTTGACTGATATAGGAGTCAGTCAACAGATTGGTTCTCAAGAAAACTGGGATTTCCTCTTTGGTCAGTCGACTGACACATGTATTGGCCGACCGAATGAGATGTTTCTGTTTGTGTATGTTTGTGCATGTTCGCAACCGGTCGACTGATTCCAAAGGGCAGTCGACTTATCTGGTGCTACTTAGCATGTGTTGATCCTCCACGCACTTCGCGAATACGAAGTATGAGCCACACATACGTGTGAAAGTACCCTAGAGGGGGGGGGGATAGGGTTTATGTTAATCTAATCCGATTATATGCCAATTAAAAACTTACTATCAAATATCCTAGCAAATATAATATGCAACAAGATATATGCAAGGATATATAAATAACACAATGGTGAAATAAACAATATAGTGGACAAACTAAACAAGATGCAATAGACGATAGAGATAAACAAAATGTAAGTGCGCCAATTGCAAACTCAAACACACAAGAAATGATCACAGATTTCGGACCTTCCGTCCTACCTCTTCGCTCCCTACTCTCGGGGAGAATCCACTACACAATCGGGTTTTCTACGCTTACTCGAAAAACGTTTACACCTCACAATATCGGTTTTCAACGCTTACCGATCAACGTTCACAACAACACAATAGGTTTTTCTAGCTAATCTAAAATTCTACAACACTCACAATGTAACTACACTAACAACCACCTCAAGTGTTGGTCTCTAGCCCGTGTCTCCCTCAAGTGTTAGAAATTATAACCTCTCTCTAGGCATTACCACCTACCCCACTCCTCTTGGGACGACCCCGTCTCTCACCACACACTCCTCTCGGTGTACTAGTGCAATACAATGTGAACCTCACAATTAAGCTCACAAATAAAAGATCGTTCTCTAAACAAGGATGAGAACACAATGTAAGCTCACCCTCAATGTCACAATCCCACAACCCTAAATTATACTATGAATGTAAATACAATAAGCTCAATAGGGTGTGTGTGAACAAAGAGATAAACAAATCAACACTAAACTCAATTATGAAAATCTAGCTTATAGATGTGATAATCAATAAACAATATAAAATGCAAAGCTAGAAATTAAGTTTAGAAAAACTTCTCTATAGATAACAAGAGAGAGGGAGAAGAGTGAATGCTTAAAAACCAAAGGATGATCTCCTCAAGCTCTTATGAAATTAACTTCACAAACCGAAACTTTGAAACAAGGCTTTAAACACCTTTAAACAAACTAAACAAGACTTAAACACCCTTAACCTTGTTTAAACAATTTTCTTGGTTGTTAATGGAGCTGGGTATAAGGGGGTATATATAGGAACCCCAAGGATCAAGAAACCCTAGCAAAAAGACCAAAAAATCAAAACAAACAAAAAACTAAAAAAACTAGTCGTTATGCCATCAGTCGACTGACGACTTTCATCAATCGACTGATGAGCTAGTCGTTAGAGGTGTTTTCCAGCTTATCAGTCGACTGACGACCATATCAGTCGACTGATGATCCATCAGTCGACTGGTTAGTCGACCAAAACAAAAACAAATACTTTTGCTGATTCCAGGCACTTTCATCAGTCGACTCATCAGTCGAGTGAAGTCATCAGTCGACTGATCAGTCGACTGATAACATATTATCATCCTGTTAAAAAACTAAAACCTGATTTTTTAAGTACTTTTAAAAATAGCAAATAAATTCATAAAAATGTAAAACTTTGGAAAATAATTGTAGACATTACAATAAATATGCTACATAAACTGTTTTTTAAAAAGCACCTCCCAAATAAGAAATCTCTTCATTTTACAAAAAGGTCCAAAACATGGAAATGTGACATACTTGGAATTTGATGTTTTGACCTAAACCAAAGTTTTGAAAACTCTTGTATGGCTTTATAGACTTGACAAAAGGTATGAACTATTGTTTTAAAGTCTATAACCCAAAAACACAATATATTTCTAAATATAATAGAATATGAAATATATGAATATGTATATGAATGTATAGTGTTTCATATCTAAACTAAAATAACTTATCCACATGAAAACAAACAAGTTTCATAATTTTTGGAATTTATTTTTAAAAACTTTGTTTGTGGATAAAACCAAAAACGGATAAACTAATAAGATGTGTGTGTATATGATATTGAGCTTAAAGTATCTAACACACATAATATAAAACCTAAACTATGTATACCAAGCAATGATCTTCATGACGCTCGATCTTGGTAACATGGACGAAGCTTGATCTTGTATATGTATTGAATTACAAATGGCTTCAATCCACTATTTCCATCAACCTCCATTTGATATGATCGTTATGACGCAATCCATCCAACCTCTAACTTATTGTTTGCCTAGAATAAATACAAAACATAAATAATAGACAAACAATATTAGATGTTAATTGTTTGTTAAACGTCATCAAAACAAAAGGACCCAACAACGTGACCATGGGAGTGCACGTATTGGATCTGAGCACGCACAGGGCTTTGGGAGTGCGTAGACAAATGTTTTTTTTTTGTGTTTGTCATGATAGGGAGTGACAATTATTTCGGTTTATGATAGTTTTGGATTCTTGAGTGCGTTAGTCCGTGCACCGCAAGAGAAAGCATGTGACTACACTTTGAGTGCGTTTTTCCGTGTACCACATGAGATTTAGCGGGCGACTACACTCAGCGATGCATCTTGTTTTGGTTGTTGAGTGCACATGTCCGTGCACCGCATGATATTATGGGCGATTGTACTCTGAGTGTGTTAGTTCGTGAGCCGCATGATACTGCGGATGACTACACTCTACATCTTTGGGACAACTAGGTCTTAGGCGGGTATTGTTATGGACGTGGTCCAACATTGTAGCAATCATATGTGACAATATTTTTTTTTGATGAGGATTTCACAGGATTGTATAATTGTCCCCATGCCATCTACCTAAGGGTAGTGTGAGATGTTGTGATCTGACATGTATGATATATCCTGGCTAAGGAATTGATGATTATTTTCATCATTTCTTATTCATAGGACTTGGGGTTGAGATTTAGCAATTCACAATTTGAGATACATAGTATATATATGAGGGTTCATTGTTTGGATTATTCGTTTGACGTACTCATCTTGTGTTGTGGGTTTCTAAATCTAAACTCCTCTTAGCGTAGAGTACATGAT
>NC_033798.1:10470309-10510270 GCF_001876935.1 Asparagus officinalis
TAGTAACCCTATTTTACTCGCTACCCCTTCCCCCGGGGGGCGGTGGAGATGTTCTTGCTAGCATTTTAACGCTCATTGATTTCCACTTTTCAGGTAGATTCAGAGAGTCACAGGTTGACGAAGATTCAGTTTAGTTATCATTATTTATAGGTGGTTATATGGTGCTCCACAATAGACTATTTACAGTTTTTAGTCTTTAGAGTTATATTTCTTTTTGGAGGCTGAGTGCATATATACACTTCAGTTGACTCTTAAGTATTAGAGACTCATTGTTCTTATTTTAATTTATTAGTTGTACTTTCTTTTCTTCTGTTGGGACATAATTATAGATATTGTTGGATATTTCTTCTATATATTGTGTTCCTTGTATTTTCATCTTTTTTATATCTGTTTGTACCCCCACTGTTTTATATTTAACATCTTTTAGAGTGATATTAACGATGACACTGAAACACATTTATGCATACAGTAATGCTATTTGACTCACAGCTTAACACAGAAGAGCCTCGCGCAGGCCCACGTGGATGTAGCCACGTCAGCAAGAAAAAAACCCCTTCATCCTTCTTTCCCCAACACCGTTTCTCTCTCCTCACTTCTTTCCCCCAACTCCATTCCTCTGCCCTACTCTTGTTCCCCTCAGAATATTCTTCCCATCTCCCCGACGAATCGGTCAACCACCGCCGGAAGCGCGCCCGAACTCAAGTGAGAAGGACCGCACTTGTCTACCGCCGTAGTCCCCTCTATCTCCCATCTCTTCAGCTCTCGATAGAAGCCCTAAAATCGAAGCGCTCTCTCTCATCCCCCCACTGCAAAACAAGTACCTTTCCTCTTTTTTAATCCATCAAAAACCCTCGATTTTGTGCAAATTTCACTTCTTTCCATCTGATTTGATATGTTTTCGGTTTGCATTCTATTTAATTTCAATCTTATTACAAACTATTTAGTACATAATTAAGCTATGGAGCATAGATTTATTATAGTTTGTAGGCTTTGATCTGTCTGTAACTACTCCTTTTTCCCTGAAAAAAACATTTTTTTATTTGAAATGTAGGTTTATAGGTCGTAGGTTATTGGCTGTTGAAAATTACATCTCAAAAGTTTGGACTTGACTCTTTTAGTGAATTTTTAGTTGAGTTGTTCCCTTCACTCTGTAGTTTTCTTTCCCCCACTAATTATGTTTTGGTCTGTCAAGGAATAAAATCTGTGTTTTTCATGATGCAGCTTGTCAGTTTCAGTCAATTGTTTTCTCAATTTATTTGTTCAATTTTTGTCAACTATTTTTCTGTAAAGTTTATTGATGATCAATTAATTTGAACAGCCATGACAGATATTTGAGGAGTTTGATGATTTAAATGATGATGACTTGAATAATTGCTCGGTTGATGAGAGATATGAGTTGCCTCAGCACACTGATCAACTGAACAGAATGAGCCTAAAATTGGGATGAAGTTTAATGAGATTGATGAATTGTTTGAGTTCTACAAAGACTATGCAAAGAGCAGTGGATTTCCAATTAAAAAACTATCAAGAAGGAAGAATGAAATGAGGATCGTTAGAAGTATAACTTTAGCATGTGGTCGAGCTGGCAAACATAATAGTACTTGTCAAAATCCCTTAAAACCACAAGCAAGCTACAGAATTGGGTGTAATGCAAAGATAGCAGCTAAGTTAAATTTGGACAGAAGATGAGAAATATTTGTGGTTGTTTTGGAGCATAATCATGGCCTTAGCTCTAGTAAAAGTTGCTTTTTTTGTTACAATCGAAGAATTAGTGCACATGTTAGATATCAAATTAATATGAATGATCAATCCGGAATCAAAATGAACAAAAATTTTGGCTCACTGGTACATGAGGCTGGTGGATATGAGAATCTGTTGTGTGATGAAAAGGCTTGCAGGAAATTGGTTGATGGATCAAGGCGTTTACGTCTCGGTGAAGGTGATGCTTCAGCGATTATGAAATATTTTTCAAGGATTGTTGCAGAAAATTCAGGTTTCTATTTTGATATTGAATTGGATATTATTACAAGAAAGATAAACATCATGAAACCAACAAAAATTCCAAGTAGAAAACATTTTTCCTGGATATGTTTCTTCCAAATTCCATTTTCTTCCCCATGTATTCTTGATCTCAATTTCTCATTTTTTTCCTGGATATGTTTCTTCCAAATTCCATTTTCTTCCCCATGTATTCTTGATCTCAATTTCTCATTTTCAATTGAAAGCTCTTCATACTTGCTTCTTGATCTCAATTTCTCATTTTCAATTGAAAGCTCTTCATACTTGCGAATAAATATATTCATTGAGTCACGAGCGTAACTTGATACTTCGCCATGATCTGACCAAGTCCAATTACAAGTGTTTGTAGCACAAATTTTAAATTGATGACACGGATGCCCCGTGGTGTAAGAAGTCTTCATTTGCACTAGAATCCCACAATAGCAATTAAGAATCTCGTATGGAGGTGGACGATTCCACATTGCAGCATATAGCCTATTGTCTGTATTTTTTTATTTCTCTGACAATTTTATTTCTTTTTATTTTTCCTAAAACTTTACCGAAAATGTGAAGCTCCCATCAGTTCTCTACTCTCACCTTGAGACTTTCTCAACCTTTCAGAACCCCAATACTTCCATTGTAGCTGTAATTTAGAGTGACTCATATCCCTCAGCTAATAAAGTTGCAATGTTGTAAATTACACTTGATAATTCTCCAAAATCCTAGGGGTTCATATATAATCTTCCTAAAACAGCAATAACCCACCTTTGACTTATATTCCTGCAAATCTTTATAAAATTAAACCAAAAAATTAAAAAAAAAGAAAACAAATTAATATTTTTACCTAATTTAGATTACTATTTGAAGAGAGGTACCCAGAGCTCTCGTAAACCAGGGCGTTGACCGGAGGGAGAAGGAGAGATCGGATGGCTGAGATGAGAGGTTCTTGCAATCGGACGGCGTGGAAACGACGATCGTCAACGGAGAAGAGTATGTGAACGTGGGGGCCAGCGGGCGCGTGAAGAGATAGTGGCAACAAAAAACAAAACCTCATGACAGCTTGTTTGTGGGGGCCACGCGTGTATCTCTTTTCCGCTAGACAAAGCAAAAACGCAGACAAAGGCCCACCCGATTCAAAGCTATATATATATAGCTTGCCTAGCTCTTTTTTCGGTGTGCAGGTGCAAAAGTGTGGAGAACGCAGGCTAAGGCGGCGTGCAAGCAGAGAAAAAGGACAGCGTGCAGAGAGTTTTCATAGAGGAAACGCAGAGTAGCCGCCGACCTTTTAGAGGGTTTTTGACATCCCCTTTGTGAGAGATTTGAGAGTTTGTTTGAGGGTTTAATTTGTGTGATTATAAACCCTATTTGTATTCTCTCTCTAATAGTAGATCTCCCCCTCCTTATCCCGTGGACGTAGACAATTTGTCGAACCACGTAAAATTAATTGTTTTGCTGTTTGTGTGATTTGTAATAGATTATTTAGGTTCCCTCGACAGGTCAGTCCTAGAACTGATGAGAGGAAGAGTTTGTGTGATTTGTAATAGATTATTTAGGTTCCCTCGACAGGTCAGTCCTAGAACTGATGAGAGGAAGAGCTGATATCCCACTTTGTTGCCCTCGACAGGTCAGTCCTAGAACTGATGAGAGGAAGAGCTGATATCCCACTTTGTTGAGATATTTTACTGTTGGTTTTTGTTTTCTTGGTGAAACGGGAATTCTTGTTGCGATCTAACTCTCTTGTTGTGCTGCCGAGGTGCTGCCGAAATTTCCGCTACGTACAACAAGTGGTATCAGAGCCTAGGTTTCAGATCTAGGGTTTTTGGAATTAGGTGGAGGAAGATTCTTGTGTGAAGCTTAGTTCTTAGAGTTCTAGGCTTCGATGGAGATAGCATTAGGAGTTGCCGTTGGAGATTTCACTTTCCTCGTGTGGACAGGAGATCTATTTGAAATATGATCTAGGGTTCAGTTGGGTAGTTCTTAATTTCTATCAAAGTTTGATTATTTCTCTACAACTTGGAGTTAGTTTGCAATGGGAGAAGAAGGTGAAAGCAACAAGTCGATGGTGAGTACAGTTCAAGTTAGTTTTCAAAACACCAAAATTAGTATGGTGAAGTATGACGGTAAAATTAATTTTGGTTTGTGGATGAACGACGTACATGATGCGCTTAATGCTCAGAACTTGGAGGAGACCATCATGGTCCACGAGAGACCATCAAAATATGAAGAGGTGATATGAAAAAAGATGAATAGGAAAGCTTGTGGGGGTGATCAGGTCCTGTTTGGAACATGAGTTGAATTATGATATGATTGGAGTGACGTCTGCAATGAATATGTGAGAAATTCTTAACAATAAGTATCTTACAAAAAGTATTGAGAACAGATTGCTTTTGCTCCGAAGATTATTCATATTTCAGATGTCCCGAGGTACCTCGCTTGCGGCTCATGTGAACAACTATACGAAGTTATTGTCAAACTTGGCGAATGTTGATGAGAAGATATCGGATGAGTACAAGGCTATTATCTTATTGGGCTCCTTATCGAATGAGGAGTATGACACCTTTGTGTTCACTTTGTTGAACGGGAGATCTTCTATCAGCTATAGTGAAGTTACTAATGCATTGATGAATTATGATTTGAGGAGGAAGGACAATGAGACTTCCCGTGCTAACACTTCAGGCGATGACTTGTTGACGAGAGGTAGAAGCCCATATCCGAAAGGTGGTAATAGAGGAAGGTCAAAGTCAACAGATCCTCACCAGCTAGGAAAGAACTAATGTGCATTCTGTAAGGAGCAGGACATTGGAAAAGAGATTATCCAAAGATCAAAGAGAAGGAGAATAGCAAGAAAAAGGGCCTGAAGGCCAATGAGGTGAATATTGCAAAAGGCGATGATTCCGATGATTCCGATGATTCGAGCTTTTCTCTTTTGATTACTCCGGTGGTGAACCATTTAGATGTATCGGATTGGATGCTTGATTCTGGCACTACTTATCATGTGACTCCTAGGCGAGATTGGTTTTATCGTTTGAGAGACACGATGGGGGTATTGTTGTCATAGAAAATGATCAATCCTGTGGTATTTATGGGATAGGTACCGTGAGGATTCTGATATACGATGGAGTAGTCCGTGAATTGAAGGAGGTGAGATTTGTTCCTCAGCTGAAAAAGAATCTTATTTCTGTTAGAGCTTTGGAGGCGAAGGGTTTCAAGGTAACCTTTGAAGATACTGTAGCAAAGGTTACTAAGGGATATTTGGTGGTGATGAAGGGAGTCCACAGTCGGAACTTATATTATCTGCAGGGGAGCACCGAGATTGGCCAGATTGCTTCGGCTATTTCAGAGCCGGACATGAGTAGACTTTGGCACTACAGGTTAGGACACACATGAAAAAAGTCACTGCAGGATCTGTGTAAGCAAGGGCTACTGAAGGGAGCTAAGAGTGGAAAAGTTGAGTTCTGTGAGCACTGTGTTCTTAGCAAGAAGACGAAGGTGAAGTTCGGGACTGCCATTCATAGGACGAGAGGCATCCTGGATTATGTGTACACAGATGTTTGGGGTCCTACCAAGACTGCATCACTTGGTGGTCGACATTGGTTCGTTATGTTCGTTGATGACTATTCTAGATGTTATTGGGTGTACACCATGACGAAGAAGAGTAAAGTCCTAGATATATTTATGGAGTGGAAGAAGAGATTGGAACTACAAACATGAAGAAAAATCAAGACGCTACGATCCGACAACGGTGGTGAATATACTTCAGACCCCTTTTTAACAGCTATGTCGAGACGAGGGCATAGAGAGACACTTCATGGTTAGTCATACATCGTAGCAGAATGGGGTAGCAGAGAGATTAAATCGATCTTTTGCTGGAAAAGATTCGATGTTTATTGTGCGTTACGCTGCGGGCCAAATATCATTACTGTTGGAAAATGATATTTGGCTGTGGTCCCGTCGTACTGTAGCGGGTGGGGGGGCATGCTGGTTGCGCGACGCCCCCGCTAGCCAAGTAGCAGGGCATTTACTATTAAATGCATGATAAATTTGATATTAAATGCATGATAAATTTAACATCTTTGAGTTAACTTAAACTGCCCTAGTGCGTCTCAGATTGGGATCCTCTACTAACGAGTACCCTTCCTAAAATCTCCTCATGATATTTTGGTTTTTGATTTATCAATCAAAGGTCATAATCTCCTCGTAAAAAAAAATAAAAGGAAAAGAATGCGATCTTAACCTTCGATTGATCAATCAAAGGCCAACATGGTGACTAGAGGATCCCAATCCGTGCGTCCCACCATCGTACTCCATCCCCGCTCCCTATTTAATTCCCCAAATCTCAAAAACCCTCTCCAAAACCCTTAAAAAAAACCCTTCAAATGAAGCCCAAGGCCGAGAAGAGGCCCGCGGAGAAAAAGCCCGCCGCCGCCGTCGATGCCGACGAGGAGCCCAAGCCGGAGAAAGCCCCCGCAGGCAAGAAGACGAAGGCGGAGAATTATAGTTTGTATCTATTCATTATTGTATCTGTTTACCAAACTTTATAGCAGATTAGCGCAGGTTCTGGGTTTAATAATTGATCAGCTGGGGTTTAGAAGAATGGGTTTAAAATCGGAAAACCAAAAAGAAAATAAAACTCTTCATCTGTCTCCACTCTCCAATTTTGTGGATTTATTGGTTTGTTTCATTTTTTATTTTATTTTTTAGGGCCTTTGACAAGTTCATATTTGTCCAATTCTGGTAATGGACCTCAGCTCAGAGTTGCTTACCAGGTATGAAACTTTAACAATTTTGATTAGCGCATTGTTAAGCAATTAGTCATTTGTTAGCTCTTTTTAATATATTTTTTCTATTGATTTTGGGATTTTTAGGGTCTTCCTGGTGCTTATAGTGAATCTGCAGCAGCAAAGGCGTACCCGAACTGTGAGGCGGTTCCCTGCGAACAGTTTGAAAGTGCCTTTGATGTGAGTTTTGTCTTTTCCCCCCGCATTTATTATATCTAAAATTGGTTAAATTAGTCGTAATAAATTTGTTACTGATTTTTCGCATTGTGCAGAATGGGGTAGCAGAGAGATTAAATCGATCTTTTGCTGGAAAAGATTCGATGTTTATTGTGCGTTACGCTGCGGGCCAAATATCATTACTGTTGGAAAATGATATTTGGCTGTGGTCCCGTCGTACTGTAGCGGGTGGGGGGGCATGCTGGTTGCGCGACGCCCCCGCTAGCCAAGTAGCAGGGCATTTACTATTAAATGCATGATAAATTTGATATTAAATGCATGATAAATTTAACATCTTTGAGTTAACTTAAACTGCCCTAGTGCGTCTCAGATTGGGATCCTCTACTAACGAGTACCCTTCCTAAAATCTCCTCATGATATTTTGGTTTTTGATTTATCAATCAAAGGTCATAATCTCCTCGTAAAAAAAAATAAAAGGAAAAGAATGCGATCTTAACCTTCGATTGATCAATCAAAGGCCAACATGGTGACTAGAGGATCCCAATCCGTGCGTCCCACCATCGTACTCCATCCCCGCTCCCTATTTAATTCCCCAAATCTCAAAAACCCTCTCCAAAACCCTTAAAAAAAACCCTTCAAATGGCGCCCAAGGCCGAGAAGAGGCCCGCGGAGAAAAAGCCCGCCGTCGCCGTCGATGCCGACGAGGAGCCCAAGGCGGAGAAAGCCCCCGCCGGCAAGAAGCCGAAGGCGGAGAATTATAGTTTGTATCTATTCATTATTGTATCTGTTTACCAAACTTTATAGCAGATTAGCGCAGGTTCTGGGTTTAATAATTGATCAGCTGGGGTTTAGAAGAATGGGTTTAAAATCGGAAAACCAAAAAGAAAATAAAACTCTTCATCTGTCTCCACTCTCCAATTTTGTGGATTTATTGGTTTGTTTCATTTTTTATTTTATTTTTTAGGGCCTTTGACAAGTTCATATTTGTCCAATTCTGGTAATGGACCTCAGCTCAGAGTTGCTTACCAGGTATGAAACTTTAACAATTTTGATTAGCGCATTGTTAAGCAATTAGTCATTTGTTAGCTCTTTTTAATATATTTTTTCTATTGATTTTGGGATTTTTAGGGTCTTCCTGGTGCTTATAGTGAATCTGCAGCAGCAAAGGCGTACCCGAACTGTGAGGCGGTTCCCTGCGAACAGTTTGAAAGTGCCTTTGATGTGAGTTTTGTCTTTTCCCCCCGCATTTATTATATCTAAAATTGGTTAAATTAGTCGTAATAAATTTGTTACTGATTTTTCGCATTGTTTCTCTTAGGGCCTGTTTGTTTGTACGGAAGTAACTGTGAAATAGCAGAAGTAGAGGAAGTAGAGGCTACTTCTGCTACTTCTTGGCAAAAATATATGTTTGTTTCTCTGTAAAAACTACTTCCGCTACTTCCTTAAATGATGATGTAGCGTCTACGTGGCACATCTACTTCCTTGATATTTTTCCGTCTTCGAATGCACTGAAATACGGCGGAAGTTGATGTAAAGTGGGGTCCATGAGGAAAAAAAGATTCTCAAATATATAATTAGGAAGTGATTATTTTCATAACTGACTCCCTCACAACGGAGTATAACCCGCGTGATCTTTAATGTTCAGTCCTCGTGTCTCTATATTTGCTAAAATATTTAATGTTCAATGCTTGCCTCAAATATATAAACGAATGTTTTCAAATCAGAACTTTTTAACGATTTGGACACATTGATTGCCATTGTTAGTCAAATCCTTGCTTGTGTAGTTAGATATAAACAAATATGTTCAGTCCTCGTGTTTCTTCTACATTGTCCTGCTTTTGAATTATTAATGTTGTTTTATTCTTGATGTAAGCTTTCTAACTTTTAAGTACAGCAATCCTCGAGGCATGTGGTGTGTTATAATACTTCCATTTACATTTCTATTTCAATGACAATCCAAACAAGAATAAAATAAAAGTAACATGAATTAATTACTTCCTAGTAATATTTCTAAATATTATCCAAACAAAAAAAAGTAAATGAAGAGGAAGAAGTTCTACTTCCATTACTTCTAAAATATATGAAACAAACAAAAAAATGTTATTTCCGTTACTTCTTATTTCATAGTTTTGGAAGTTACTTCTGTAACCTATTTCTTATTTCCAATACTTCCATTATCCAAACGGGCCCTTAGGGGCTGTTTGTTTCACCATTTTTATGGAAAAGGAATAAGATTTGGGTTTGACAATGACAAAAGTGTAAATAAAAGATTCTTTACTATTCTTGAATTTGGTTCCCCAAAAATTTATAGATTTCGAAATCTATAAAGTTGAAAAAGTATGGTGATTTTATAAAAACCCAAATCCTAATGATTTGGACGGATTTGGGGCAGAAAGCTGACGCATTTGTACTATTCACCCTTTCTTTTTTTTTCGATTCTGTTTCTTCACAAACCCTATATTATTATAAGACCAAATCCTATTCTCATTCCAAACCAAACTAAAGAATAGGAATTGGAGGGTTTCTATAAAGTTGGATTCTATTTTTTCATGTTATGAAACAAACATAAAAATGAAAAAAAAGGATTCCATGACAACATAAAATTGTCTTAAATTTTTTTATGGATTAGCTAGGAATCCATAAAAAATATGAGATTCTTAATCCTATTCTTGCCCACTATTGAACCAAACACCCCCTTAGACTAACACTTGTTGTGTAAAGCATGTGCATGCTTTGCTAGGCTCAAGTTCGTTTATCTATATAAATGAAATGGTTAATTCTTATTACCCCGTAATTTAAGAATTGGGTAAGTTTTTTTTAACCCTCAGGGTGTCTATCTGCAAAATAAATTCCTTTCTCTCAATACTTGTTCTCATATTCCGAACATCGTAACCAATAATATATAGTTAGGAAACTGAACTTTTATACATTCATTATCATTCACCAAATTATCATTCTCCCAAAACTCACATTATCTTTCCTCCAAGACTGCTATGCTGGGAATTCATTCATCAGATCCATATTTCACCACATTAAAAAATCAACATAAAGAGATTCAAAAGAAATCCCAATCACCTTTATACATAATTCAAAACTTTGTTTTATCCTTGATCCAATTGGAAAGAGTCATGAATTATGAAATAATTATGAACTTGATTCTTTTGGTTGTCTGTTAAATCAGATCTCACCATTTTCAAATTGTGTGCATTAAAAGCCGCTTTGTTGTCAGCTTCAACATGCCTGATCTACAACATTCAATTTGTTCAACTAGGTTATTTCCTCCATTCTTGGAGGATAAGTCCTTTTAACTTCTAGCAGCATGTGGTGGATTGAGAGGAAAATGAGAAAATCAATAACAACATCTAGAGCCATAGTGAAAATTGGATTCAATATGCGCTTGTGTGCATAAATTGCTATCTAAACCATCTATTGGATATGGTTATGGACCCAAGATTATTAGTTGTCATTGATTATTAAGCATACATATTATTTTCTTGTTACAACCTGGATTATAATTTGATCAATAAGATCACATGCGTTATTACACGGTGCAGGTTATTTTTTCCTCTCTTTTCATCTTTTGTTTTTGTGTAAAAGTTTATTCCTATGCTGAGTGCAGGCTGTTGAACGTTGGCTTGTTGATCGTGCAGTGCTTCCAATAGAAAATTCATTAGGTGGTAGCATACATCGCAATTATGACCTTTTACTTCGCCATAAATTACATATTGTTGGTGAAGTGAAATATGCAGTACGACATTGTTTACTAGCCAACCATGGTGTGAAATTACAAGACCTGAAAAGAGTTCTCAGTCATCCACAAGTATATTTTAATCACACTATATTATTTGTTTAAGTTGAAAATACTTCAGTTTTTAAGCATTGCTTCTTTCTTAATGCCAAATTTTCAGGCTCTTGCCCAGTGTGAGCACACACTAACGAAGTTGGGAGTTGTTAGAGAAGCTGTTGATGATACAGCAGGTGCAGCACAGGTAAGATTCTAAAATTTAGTGCTATGATACACTCCTCTTTTGTCCCTATATGGAGAAACATGCAAACGGAAGGAGGAAAAAAAACAAACAAAACAAAACAAAAGAAAACACACATCGGCTATCATCTGCTTTCTTATTAATGTGACTATGTCATGGCATTCTCTGGTTGTTTGATTAATGCATGAAATAATTATTGTGTCAATAGATATGCAATCTCTTCTTGTCTTCCAATTGATGCCTCATGCTGCTTAATAGTGCACCTCTCTGCATATTGATATACCTAACATGTGTCCTGTGTAGTTTGTGGCTTCCAACAAGCTTCAAGATGCAGGGGCAGTTGCAAGTGCATTAGCCGCTGAGATCTATGATCTGAATATTCTTGCTGAGCATATTCAGGTATATCTAATTCCTTAGTCACTTGGTGGTAATTACTTGCATCATTACCTGAATACTTCACTCCCTTCTTCAGGATGATACTGATAATGTCACTCGCTTCTTAATGCTTGCACGAGAACCCATTATTCCATCCCTTCTTCAGGATGATACTGATAATGTCACTCGCTTCTTAATGCTTGCACGAGAACCCATTATTCCATGCATTGATAGAATGTTCAAGGTAAATTTAGCTGTACATTACATAATAAATCAAAGGCTATTTTGCTGAAAACAGCAAGCTTATCGTTGGTTCATTTCAGACAAGCATAGTTTTCTCCTTAGAAGAAGGGCCTGGTGTTCTTTTCAAGGCACTTGCCGTTTTTGCCATGAGAGAGATCAACCTCACAAAGGTATATTTCAGTAGCTTTTGACATTGTATATGATAATGTGTTATTTTTTGGTTAGATGGGGTGGCTTAACAATTTTGCTTAACCACTTTGTTTGTTTGTTTGTTTTTTCTTTACCATAGATTGAAAGTCGACTTCGGAGTAAAAAGCCCTTCCGTATAGCTGACAAAGGAGTCAATGGGCCTCTAAAGTAACTTTGATACCCCACACTAGTATTATATGCATGCCGTGTATATGAGATAACCTCAATATGTCTATTATATATCAACTGTTCTCGTTGGTCTGACATCATTTGTATATTCATATCGACTAGGTACTTTGATTATCTCTTCTATGTTGATTTTGAAGCATCAATGGCTTCACAAAATGCTCAGAATGCCCTTAGGCACCTTAAGGTATTTTTTGTTTTCGAGAAACCAGAAGGCTAATGAGGATTGCAATGACTAAGGTTTGTTTTTCCCCTTCTTTTGACAGGAATTTGCTACATTCTTGAGTGTTCTAGGAAGCTATCCAATGGATATAAGCCACACACGAAGATATTTGCAGGCATATCAAAGCAGTGGGACCTACTGTTGATCGAGTAGGTCAGTTGTCTATTGGTTGTTTAGGTTTACATGAGAGTGCATTTCCTGGGACTTTACTAAATAGATTTGACACCTAGCCCCCAACAACTACCCCCCTCCCACCAAAAAAAAAACCCAGCCCCACACTAAAACACACACACACACACACACACACACACACACATCCAGTGTCTGGCTACTTTATCATGTCAGCTTATGACATGTATGCGTATTAGTGCTATAACGTGTTACTGAAAACTGGTTCTGAGACGTAAACTGGAGAACCAATGCCTATCTTTTAGTGTTATATGTCCACATCATCTGTTCTTAACTGCTCCACCAGCATATTTGTTTGTTCATCTTTCTTAACTTAATTTGGTTTGGAATATTGTTCAACCTTGAGAGTGAGATACGTCTATACTATTTATAACTTGGCGAAGGCAGACGGTTTCATGTGACTATACTGTCATATCCTTGATATGCTGGATGTACGCTACCTAGTCAATATTTTGGAACATGAATGTATCTGATTGTCAAAAGACATGCAAGGACCAATATTTCATTGAAAAGTTGAATCAATATCAAGTTTTCTAGAAAGATAGTTTTTACAATTTTCATTGATTCTCTTAAATTATTGTTGTTCTGATGTACGGACTGTATGGTTCAAGGCAACATGATATCCTAACTGAAGTGAGACACATTCTTTTTTGTTGCATCCCCCCAACCCCCCCCACCCCCCCGAAAAAAGGAAAAAAAAGAACCATGAACCATGTGGGAGTTCTCCTTAGTGGGATATCTGACAGGTTCAGTTTTTTCATTCCTGCAAGAAATCGACAAAGTGACTTCGTTTGAATTTCAGTTTAAACACGAACATATGAAAATTCCCGCTTGAATAACTTGGACTGTTGAGCAGATAAAATTTCTGAGATATTTGACAATATGAATGATTAAACATTTGACAAGCTTGTTAAAATTTGTAGTGTGAGCATGTTCAAATTTGCATTCAGATACAAATTTGACACAAACGTTCCTGTAAATTGAGTTGAGTTGCAATCCTGAAAAACTTGCTAGGTTATTTGGCAGTTTTAATAATTTTTAATGTCAATACTATCTTATTGCACGGCATGTTTACCTTCAATAAAAACCAAGCTCATTATAATTTATTGTGGTTAAAGCATATCCATCTATTAATTGCTTCTTGTAGTTTTACTTTTATTTTGCTTGCAGAGAATGAAGATGGAAAGAGCTGCATGCAATTGTTAAGAAAAGGATATGTTACGACATTTGAAATTTTGAATGGATCATATAGTTAGGTCAGAGCAGCAGAGGGATGTCAATTATCCAGAATCATCATAATCTTTGGTTTGGAATTTTGACTTTTTTGCTTCTAAAATGTACAGCACCTTTGCAGAATGAAAAAGGAATGATCCTTTTTTTTTCAGTATAACGTGTTCGAAGAAAAAAAAAACCGGGGCGTTGTACTTATGTCATCGTGCATGCTCTAATGTTATGCGTATGAGTCGCCAAACCTGGTAGTATGAGTTTCTGGAGATGTTGAAATCTCAATGGTTCTATACTTCTATGCAATCTTTATACTAGGTGGATATTTTCGAGAGAGTTTAGCCTTTATTCTTGAACGCGGATGGAGTTCTTCCTATTTATCGTGGCTCGATGTCAGGTTGTTGATTCTCTTTTTAGACGTATGCCTCTGGATGACTGAATCTTAGGACTTTAAGTTCTGCAATGTAGCCAAAGTGAAAACATGTTTCTATAGTATACTTGAACTCCTCGTTCATTTTGGTTGCTAAATCTGGAAAAAGTTCGGCATAAATGCATAAGTTGCACAACTGATCTACTATGAGGCGCTTTACTGTTTGTGTGATTATTGCCCAGCTGATCCGAGTAAGGGATAAAATTGTTCTAATGGAACAAGTTTACACTTTTGGGATATTTTGAGTGGGGTAAAGTTACTGTTTGTGTGATTATTGCCCAGCTGATCCGAGTAAGGGATAAAATTGTTCTAATGGAACAAGTTTACACTTTTGGGATATTTTGAGTGGGGTAAAGTGGGATAATTGGATAATTTGAGTTTTTGATTTGACAATTCATGTGAGATAATTGATGGTGTGGTATCTTATTAAAATATAATTTTATCTATTAATTACTTTTAAATTAACTTATCCAATTGGTTTAGTATATTATTTAGTATATTATTATAATATAAATATTATTTTATATTATATTAAAATATAATATATTATACTATACTTACAAATTACTATTATTAATTATTATATTGTATTATGTTATATTATATTAGCATGTTATATTATATATAATAATTAATACAATATAATATCAATATATTTAATATAATATTTTAATAATATATTATTTAATTTAATATATTATAATATAGTATCATAGGATATAATGTACTTTATAAAATATTATAATATTTTACTTTATTCAATGTAATATTTTTTAAAATTTTATATTAAAATTAAAATATAATATTATATATATATATTACATGATAATTACAATAATATATATTAAAAGGTATCATGTTATTGTATAATGTATTATATTATTTCAAATTATAGTATTATATTATATTATATCATAATATTTTACTAATATTAGTTATTATTATATTATATTATAATAGTGTGTCATATATATAATAACTATAATAATATTTTATAAATTAATTATATAATAATATATGTTATTAAAATATTATATAACATTATAATTAATATGTTATACTATAATTACTAATATTATATAATAATATATTACATAATACTATTAATATATGTTATTAAAATATTATATATATGTTATTATATAATATTACTAATATATGTTATCAAAATATTATATAATATTATAATAAATATGTTATACTATAATTACTATTATATAATATTATTAATATATGTTATTAAATTATGTTATTAGAATATTAATATATGTTATATTTTATATATCATGTCGTATATTTACAATATAATTAGCATGTATTAGTTAAGTAATACAAAAATATTTTAAAATTATCGCAATTGCCTTCAAAGTGGAACAACATTGTTTCAATATGGAGGATGAGGTAAAATTTTACTATTAGGACAAAATTTTTGTATATGAGTGGGGTAATTTTATCTCAAGTGGTGTAATTATCTCACTAGTGTTCCAAAAACCAATAATACAAAAATGTATTATCCTTGTTTCATTGTCTCAATGAATAACACTATGAAATAGAATCTCCAACATTATCCCATTATCCTCCAAAATGTCCCAACCAATAACCCCCCTAAGCATCGCCTCAGAACGACCCGCATCCTAGCGGGTTGTTTGAGCCGTATATGGACTTGATGGGGGGCAATTTTGTCATTTCAGCCCCACGTGCAGCTCAGACAACCTGCTCGCATGCGCGTCGTGAGATGACGTGTATTGAACTGATCTCACCCTGCAAAATAAACCCAAAGTGTGACACTTATGGTAACTGTTAGATTGTAATATCTCTATGCAGTACAGAGTTCTATTAACCCTCTTCTTGTAAGTACTACGGTATTATCCTACTCATAAAGGTAATTGCAAGTTGTAACTCATAAAGACAATTGTAATCAATACTCCATGTAAGAGAAGCTGGAAATTTTCATATTAGTTTTGGGTTTTCTGATGTCTCCCTCCGAGGTCTACATTTTAAAAATTAGTCCTCAATAATAGGCCTGGGCCTGTTGTTGTTTTGCTCCCGTTTTCGCTTTCCACAAGAATGTTATGTTACCTAGTTTAAGATAAAAAGGTTTGATATCATTTCTTGGGTTGAAAATTTGGACATTAACAATAGGGTTTCCCCCCCATGAAAACCATGTTAAGAAATAAGTCAAATCGATAGAAACCATCTTTCCTTTTTTAACACAGAAATCACCTTATAAGTTGGTTTAGCTTTCAATCAACCATATCTTAGAGTAATTCCGATTCAACTTTTATCCGAAACGCCCAACATCTCCCTTCTCCTTCCTCACCTACCCTAACTACCCCACTCACCTTCTTCCTCTTCCCTTCTCCTTCATCTTCGCCGTCGTCCTCCATGCAAACCACAGTTGAGATCAGGGAGAGGAGAAGAGAGTAGGGTGAGATGAGAAGAACGAGAAAGGAACGAGAGAAGGTGGAAGAGGAGGGAAGAAGGTGAAAAGTCAGATGGAGGAGAAAGGAGGAGGGAGAAGATGCGGTGGAGGATAGAGATGAGGATAAATGGAGGAGGAATGATCTGGGCGGAGGAGGAGGGCGGAAATGGGAGGAGGAGGATGGAGGTGGGGTGGATGAGAAGGGAGGGAGAATGAGGAGGGTATTTTGAGAATTAAAAACTAAATCCAGTCATAAGATGATTTCTGTATAAAAAAAACTCGAAAGGTGATTTCTATCAATTTGACGTGATTTAAATGCGGTTTTTAGGAGGGAAAAAAAACCCTTAACAATATATAGTTTCAACCTGCTTCAAGGATATACTACATAGAAACTTAGGGGCTGTTTGTTTTGAGTATTTTGCCTCGGGGAGGGGGTGGAAAGCTGCCATTATGGCAGCTTTCTCCCCAAAACGCCTCTTTAATAGGCGTTTTGGGGAGAAAGCTGCCATAATGGCAGCTTTCCACCCCCTTCCCGAGGCAAAAAACCCAAAACAAACAGCTTATACGGAGTTTTTAGCTCCTGAGGAAAACTGCTGACCTATTTTGTGACCATCTAAAGGGCAACAAGTATCAGCTATACTAAGGCCATGAGTCTAACAGTATAGTTAAACTATAAGTGGACAATATACTGCCAAAGTGTTATGCATCAAAAATTCATTAATTACAGTACTGGAAAACTAATGGAATCATTTCTTTAAGGGGGAAAAAAGAAAACTCTCATTTTCTTCCCAAATCTAACCGTGATTATATTTATGTTAAAGAATAGCTTGAACACACTTTGCTTGCTCACTTCATTTAATTTTCCAACGGAAGTCTTTCTTCGAATATTCGCTCCCTCGCCATCTTTGCCTGCAAAATATATTCCGAAGTTTTTTCACCTTTAAATGGAAATATAAGTCGCTAAAATATTCTAGTGAACTACTCTGCAGGGCGTCAATATCCCCGCTTCAACTATTGTTGATAAAATAGAGAGGTCATAAATATGTGATATTACTATTACATGAATTAGACAAATAATAAGGGTTTAGGTATGCAATTTTCAAACTCAAAATAGCTTTGAACACTAAAAGTTTGGCTTTTTAGGCAAAGAAAAATCTCCTAGTGTTTTAAAATCAAGCTTAGTTCTTCGAGTTCGATTATGTATGAACTTCAAAATTAAGTACGTAGCTTCATAGATTTCCCACATTTCCATTATTTTAAAAAAATTAGCCCTTATTGATAGCCAACTAAACATTTTAAAGCTTACATGAGCTAGATTTGGAGCCCTGCTGCAAGAAAAATATTTGAGTAATTAATGCTACCTGTATTATACTTCAAGATGCAAGCATGTCAGATCCTTCCACGTCTTTATTTAGATGTTTGTATCTTTTAGTACCAAAGTAGTATATTCTGCAGTAACATTAATGTGGCATATTTTCCTAAGAACTCTGGTAACAATTTTTCAGCAATAGAGATGCATTGCAGTAACATTAATGTGGCATATTTTCCTAAGAACTCTGGTAACAATTTTTCAGCAATAGAGATGCATGCCAAATTTACCATATAGAGAGTGCGTGAGAATGATAATTGTTAAAAAAAAAAATTTGTTAGATTGTTTTGTTAGTGGGCATGTCTAGTGGCGGAGCAAGAAATTTTGGTAAAGGGGTCCGAAAAATAATTAAACATGACAACATATAATTTTTTGGCACAGTTGATTAGCATATTGATCATTATGTAACAAGACTTTCAAATTATATTTTCACTTAGAATATAATGTTTAAAATAAAATTCTTCTTGTCCTCAATTTTTGAAACTGTTTTATTATATCTTCCTCATTAATCATAAACATATCTATAGGCACTTGAATTCCATGCTTAGTCTACCAACCACAAAATTATCTTCCATATTCGAGATCACCATCTCATGCAAATTATAATAATTGCGAGAAAGAAACGAGCAATTTCTTTTTTGTTTGAGAATTTTACACTTTATCCTTTATAGTTTAGAAAATTATTTTATGTTAACAGCTTATTGCACTTACATACCTTATAGTTTCCTCTCGCATTTATATACCCTCGATTGTTTTTGGCAGCACTTGTATACCCTAAAGCTTTTAATACTCGCACTTATATATCCTCACTTGTTTTTGGTAGCATTTATATACCCCTGAAGTTTTTAAAACGTGCACTTTGCACTTAAATATCCTCAGTTATGCAAACGCAAGAATTCCCCTTTGAAAATTCTCCTGTGATACTGACATGCTTTTGCCAGATTTGAAGTTAAACATATCTAGATATTATTTTAAAATAGAATTATGATAGTTTGAATAGTAAATTTTAATACAAAGTGCTAAAAAGTTCTAAAACTAGTATGTATAGTGTTGCACAAGAACTTTCGGGGAAAAAATTCCTCATTTGCGTAACCGATGGTATTTAATTGCAAGTTTTAAAAAAAAATTAGGACATGTAAGTGCTGTCAAAAACAAGTGAGGGCATGAATGTGCAAGTTCTAAGAACTTCAGGTTATATAAGTGTTACCAAAAATAATTGAAGGTATATAAGTGCAAAGCAGGAAACTATAGAGTATTTAAGTGCAAATATTAATACTCTTTTTTTTCGGTTACCCAGTAGGGGCCAGGACCTGTTAGGCTCTATATGATTCAGCCCCGGGGCGTATCCATATACCAGTTTAGTGGTTGTTCAGTACTGTTCGTGATATATCTTGTATCTCAAGTTTCCAAATCCTTTGTGATCCAAGATTCCCTTTTCTCTATTTAAAGAGGAAATACACCAAATAGTTCAATAACTATTTGGGTGTCTTTTCTCTGACGTGGTATCAGAGCGTAGCTGATCCTATCCTTGTCCTGAGCACACGACCTAGTCGTTGCATGACTGCTCGTCTCAGTCATTCTCATCCTAGTACTAACTTGCCGGCTCTGACGCTTTGAATGATGATGAGTGGTGTGCGCTAAATGCATCTTCAGCCCTCTGAATTGCAACGATCCCGACTAACCTATATGAGTGCTTGGATGAGGAAGTCTCCTATTCTGAATGAGGTAAGGGTAGGTTCGACCGAAGCAGCCTTTATTTTCTCTCCCAGTCTTTCAACTCTTGCTGCGGAGTTAGCATTCACGACAAGAGAAATAGTAGTAGTTTAACACTAGATCGAAGCAGCGGCTAGAAGAATGCAATGCCTCACCGTTCAGGAAGAACATGATGAGCTGGCGGTAGCGCTTTGCGTGAGTAATAAAAAGTTCCCTATGGAGTGTACGCTTTCAGTTAAGTGAAGGGATAGACCAAACCAGCTCACTGACCCCTCTGAGTTGATATGGAAAGCATGCAAAATTCTTTTCTTACGTATTGAATATAACATCCATGTCTTTCTTGTTCCACTAGCGGAATAACCGCAGTGACCCCCCTCCACTTCATGCCTTTGACAGAACGGAGACGAGCATGTCTTGACTCCAGAAGTCCGAAGGAAATGGACACTCGACTTTGATGGGTCCGCAGCTGCTGGATTTAGCTTGGTATTCATCACACTTCCCCCAACTCGATGAAAAAAAAAACAAATTGGATAGCAGGTGACTCCTATCCCTGGTTAGCGCTAGCACTCTTTCTAGGAAGGAATCCTAATTTCATTCTCTTAGCTCAGAGATATTGTCGATTGAATACCTGGAAAGATCATATTAGGATAAGGCGAAAGAGAGATTTTCACTAACAGAGGAAGCAGGACATAGAAGTAACGGTCGTGGGTGGCCAAGAGGGCCTACTTGGAGACTTAGGATCTCAACAGGAAATGCGAAAAATTGCTTACGATCTGCCGATAGATGAAAGAGAATCAACGAGCTTTAGTTCTGATCTGAGTAGGCTCAACATAGCCCAATTTGTGCTTTATCTCCTGATGCCATAAACGAAAGCAGATTCCCAAACCCAAACCCAAACCGCCAAACCTACCCCTCTTTCCTTTTTTTTCTTCCTTTACTACTCAGGTCAGAGTTACTATTCGCATTAGGGTACCAGAGTTGCTGATTTCCCCCCTATGACCACGACGTAAACTCTTTACACCTACTTGTATGTTTGCCTACCTGATCGCTTTCGTCACCACGATCTGTTATCGCTAGTGTATTCCTACATGTCCAGTTGTTGCCTATATTTCCATTGCCTCTCTATTCCCTATTTGCCATGTATCAATTGTCTACTCTCGTGGCCTCTGTCCTTGATCACAAAGTACCTTTGGTGACCACAATCAAGCTTAATGGTCAAAATTAAAATCTACCGTCTCAAGCATTTCTTTTGTTCCTTGGTTCACCAGAAAAGTTGTCACATCTCATCTCTTGTACTCCAGATGGCAAAGATGTCACATTCTCAGCCTCGCATAAGGATAACTAATGTCGTAATGACTTGGTTCCTTAACAGAATGGAGCTCAATATTGCCTCCAATGTACTTTTACTGCAGACAACAAAGGAGATCTCAAATGTCCTGAAGTAGATGGATGCTCAAGACACCAATATCTCCTGTGTCTATGAGCTCTATAATATATAGTTCTTCCTGAAGCAAGATGCTCATCCTATCAATGAGCACTTTCCTTCCTTCAAGGGGATGCAGGACGAGCTCTGTACTTATCAGCCAGTAACTCGCGATCTTCAGAAATAAAAAAAGAAAAAAAATAAAGAGTTCAACATTGCTAAGTCTCTCCAAGACTTAGACGACAATCTCAACCATATTCATGGATAGTTGTTGGTTGACGAGACAATGTCATCTTTCACATGTGCCCTTGGTTGTGTTTTACACACCTTTATGACTCTACACTTGATTCTGCTACTGTTGCTGGGAAATCGTGCCCAAGTTGCGGGATAGGGTTCCTGTCGAGGCTGAGGATGTGGTAGTGATTTAGGGGGAGTTTTCAATGATGTATCCATAGGCTGGGGAGTATTAACAACAATCGTATTCAAGATTGATGCAATTATTGTGGGAGGACAAATCACATCTCTAAAATGTGAGGACCGGTTTAATAAAGCTAAATGGGCAAATTAAGCGACTTCTGATGCTAGAGAGATGCAATTTCATACCTCTAAGACTGATGCAGTGATGATCTCCAAGGAAGGAATATGAGAAGTATATCAAAAGGCATTCATCTCATACTGCTACCTAGGCTTCTCCCTCAGGCAATTTTGTGTTTATTGCTTCCCAAGATAGGCTGTGGATAATAATTCTAGGATTACATCCACATGACACTTAGCCTTGTAACTTTCTTCCTTGCATCAGACTAATCTATACATTCTGTTCATGTTGCCAATGGTGTTGTTCGTCATGTTTCTGGACAAGGAGTTGTTCAAACTTCTTCCTCTTAAACTCTTGATCATGTCCTTTACATTCTAAATTTCTTGGTAGTTTCTCTCTCTATCAGTCATATTACAAATTATTAAGTTGTTGTGCTCATTTCTATCTGTTAGAAGTAGGAAAATCAGAGAGTCTACTATTCCATTCATCTCCATGGGTATATATAGGGTTACATATGGATAATAGGCTAATGGGTTAATGGGCCCTAACCCGAAAACCCAAGAACTAATTCTAACACTCCCCCTCAAGCTGGAGCATATATATCAATCATGCCCAGCTTGTTACATAGAATGGAAAACACATTAGGTGAAGTAGCTTTAGTGAGAATGTCAGGTAACTGTTCCGAAGACGGAGTGAACTGAAGAGATATCACTTTCTTTTCCCATGCATCTCTGACAAAATTACAATCAACTTCAATATGCTTAGTTCTCTCATGAAACACTGGATTCTTTGCAATGTGGATAGCAGATTGATTATCACAATGCATAGGCATAGATTCGCCTGCATCATCTAGGAGAGGACTATTATCACGTCACAAGTCCACATTCACTTCCATAGGAGTGTTTGCTGGCTTACACCCCAAAAGGCCCATTTCTTCTAATAGGTCCAATACATATTTCCTTTGAGATAGAAGTAAACGGTCCTTTTGATATGCAATCTCAATCCCAAGAAAGTATTTGGGTTTCCCCATATCTTTGGTCACAAAGTGATGTGAAAGGTACTCCTTAGTCTCTGCTATGGCAACAAGGTCACTCCCAGTTAGCAGGATGTCATCAACATATACTGCCAGAACCACCAGACCAGATGTAGTACGCCGGATAAAGACGGAGTGATCAGACTGACATCGTTTGAAACCGACACCAGATATAGTAGTACTAAATTTCTCAAACCATGCCCGTGGACTCTGTTTGAGACCATAAATAGCCTTGTTAAGCTTGCAAACCATATTCTCCCCCTGAGCAACATACCCTGGAGGTTGCTCCATATAGACTTCCTCCTGCAAGTCACCATACAGAAATGCATTTTTAACATCCAGCTGGAACATTGTCCAGTCCAGATTAACAGCCATAGAGAAAAGTAAGCGAATGGAATTGAGACGGGCTACGGGAGAGAACGTCTCAAGATAATCAACCCCATAGGTTTGAGTATATCCCTTAGCAACAAGTCGAGCTTTATAACGATCAATTGAACCATCAGTGCGATACTTTAAGGTATAAACCCACCGACAGCCAACTACGGTAGCGCCCGTCGGAGAAGATACAAGATCCCAAGTCCCTCTAGAAATAAGTGCATCCATCTCCTCATCCATAGCATGTTTCCAAGCAGGATCTAATACGGCCTCCTCATATGACCTGGGTAGAGATATAGAGGACAATGACAAAACAAACTGACGAAAAGAGGGAGTAAGACGGTCATAAGAAACAAAATCAAATATAAGATGATTAGTACAAGACCGTTTACCTTTGCGATGAGCAATTGGAATATCTAGATCAGAAGGAGTAGAAGGAGGCAGACCAGCAATGGGAGATGACTGTGCGGCTAGAGCAGAGAGACGGACAGGAACTTTTGAACGACGACAATACGTCAGTAGTGGTGGTGGTGCAGATGGCATAGTGGAAGCATTTTGTAGTCCTGGAGAAGATCCATCGGTAGAAGGAACCGAAGCAGGTAGTGGAATAGCAGTAGGAGCAATAGACGGAAGAGGCACAGATGGACTGACAGTTGGGGGAGAACCAGTCAATGAGAAGTATGGAACCGACTCAAAAAAGGTTATATCTGCAGACACAAAATATTTCCTGGTGGATGAATTATAACACCGATAACCTTTTTGAGTACGCGAGTAGCCTACAAAGACACACTTAATAGATCGTGGAGACAGTTTATCCAGACCTGGAGACAAATCCTGAACAAAGCAAGTACACCCAAAAACTCGAGGAATCACAGGAAAAGGTCTTTTGTCAGGATAAAGGCAGGTGAATGGTATTTTACCATTAAGAACAGGAGAGGGCATCCTATTGATCAGGAAACATGCACTAAGAACAGCATCAGACCACAAATACTTTGGTACATTCATATGTACCATCATGGTTCTAGCAACGTCTAAAATGTGTCTATGCTTCCTCTCAGCAACTCCATTTTGTTGTGAAGTGTGAGAACATGATGTTTGGTGGATAATGCCAATATTTGCACAAAAACGAGAGAGGTCATGTTTCATGTATTCCAAAGCATTATCGGTACGAAGGATACGAATAGAGGTTGAAAATTGGTTTTTGATTTCTTTGTAAAATATTTCGAAAACGGTGGAAACCTCAGATCTCTCTTTTAAAAGGTAAAGCCAAGTCATGCGAGAGAAGTCATCAATAAAGACAAGGAAATATCTGTAACCGTTCACAGAAGGTACACGACATGGACCCCAAACATCAGAATGGACTAACTCAAATGCAGAGCTGCTGCGTTTATCAATACGACTAGGATATGTAGCACGATGGTGCTTACCTAGTTCACACGACTCACAACCTAAAGAAGAAATAGAAGACTGGATAGAAATGACAGATCGAAGCTTTGATAACGAGGGATGACCAAGTCGTTGATGCCATAACAAAGGATTATCAGATTTATCTGCAACAAGACCAATAGCAGGCATATTATCGTCCAAATAGTACATGCCTCCTCTCTCATGTCCCGAACCAATCTTCATCCCAGTTGCTGGGTCCTGAAAAACACAATAAGAGGGAAAGAATGTTACTTTGCAGTTGTTGTGTTTGGTGAACTGACTGATGGACAGTAAACTAACAGGAAATTTCGAAAGATATAAAACATCAGTAAGAGTTAGTGATGAAGTAGCATGGACCACTCCATCACCAAGAACTGGAGAGTATGTACCATCAGCAATGCGGACCGATGGAAACTTGTCAGAAAGTTTTAAAGAAACAATGTGATCCTTTATACCTGTCATATGAGAAGAGGCACCCGAATCTAATACCCATGGTCTGTGAGGAGAGGCAATGTAGGCATCCATACCTGAAGAGGATGCATGAGTAGCAGAATGGATATTCTGAGAGGATTCAAGTTGACACAATTGGTTATACTCGGCTTGCGAAATCTGAATAGTGGAGGGGGCCGAAGTGGTTGTCAGAGAATTAACAGAAGGAGGTGTAACATCAGTAGTCTGGGCCCAAGTAGGGCGACCAAATTTGTCCCAACATTTCTCAGAGGTATGATTAGTCCGTCCACAATGTCGGCACTGACGCAGAATCTTGTCTGAGTCAACCTGTCTCCCAAAGGTGCCTCGTCCTCCTGTGTCGCGGCCACGTCCTCGACCACGACCGCGACCTCTGCCACGCCCAGAGAACATAGCTGATTGATCAAGTGATGGAGCGGACGGTGTGGAAGATGCAGTAGTCAATCCAGTAGTTACTTGCATAACTCTGGAGAATGTAGCAGTCAACGATGGGATAGTATCTCCCTCGAGTATTTGGCCCCGTATTTGAGACTGTAAGGTAGGGTTCAGACCTGACAAGAACTTGGAGACAGCAAGGTCTTTACGATATCCCAATAGTGTTGCGGCATCCGTAACGGCGGGCTGATGCATTTCTAATTCATCGATCAGACTCTTCAACTCACCAAAATATTCGGATACAGAGCGATCGCCTTGTTGAAGAGAGAAAAGACGTTCATACAATTCGAACACACGGGATACATTTTTCTCATTCCCGTACATGATTTTTAAATTATCCCACATTTCCTTAGCAGTGTTGGAGAACATGACACTGCTACTGATCTGGGCTTCCATGCTATTAAGAAGCCAAGTCATCACACAACAGTCAACAGAAAGCCAGGCAGGATACGTGAGATCTGTTGATGCGGGAGGTGGAGCCAGAAGATGAGCCAATTTATTCTGAGCACCAATGAAGATGCGAAAGGCTTGTGCCCAGAGTAGGTAGTTGGTGCCATTTAACTTGACAGTGGTCCCCAAAACAACTTTGGGGGTAGATGTCTCAGCAATATTAGGGATAGTAGTAGCAACAGAAGATATATCAGATCCTGTCATTTGTACAGAATAAGATACAGCAGTAGAAGAATTGTAATCTTCTTATACAAAACCCGAAGGTGTAAGATAAAACCCGAAGGTTAGAAGAGAACCCAAAGGTTAGAACCCGGGTTAGAACCCGAAGGTTAGAATAGAAAACCCGAAGGTTAGTATGTAGGAACCCGAAGGGTTAGAACCCGAAGGTTAGAATAGAAAACCCGAAGGTTAGTATGTAGGAACCCGAAGGGTTAGAACTCATAAACCCGAAGGTTAGAGGACTCAAAGATTTTTTTTTTTTTTTTAACTGTAGAATCTCTCCGCTCTCAAGAAACAGAACAAATCACTCTCAAAAATCAGCCAACTATTAAAGGCCCAAGCCCACACAAAAAATAAAATAAAATCCAGAGCTTCATCGAAAGCTCCTTCGCGCAGATGACGACGACGAGGCTTCATCGAAAGCTTCTTCGCGCAGATGACGACGACGAGGCTTCATCGAAGGCGAGGTAGGCGTTGGGCGTAGACGACGACGACGACGGGCGCAGACGACGACGGCGACGGCGAGCGCAGACGACGACAAGCAGTTTGTTTGTTTTTTTTTTGTTTTTTTTTTTGAGAACTAGGGTTAGGGTTTTGGACCCTGCTCTGATACCATGTTAGAAGTAGGAAAATCAGAGAGTCTACCATTCCATTCATCTCCATGGGTATATACAGGGTTACATATGGGTAATAGGCTAATGGGTTAATGGGCCCTAACCCGAAAACCCAAGAACTAATTCTAACACTATCCATATTTTTCGTGACGATCTTTGTACGAGACATGACTTTGGAAGTCTTTTTACTATCTTGACAAGTGTAAAACCCCGTAAAATAAAGTGAATGAGTTTTTATTGTGAAATATATATTTATATCATAGATGAATGTGATAAGTATTTGGGGATCAAACAAGTATATATATGTGAGAGGTATCAAGTGGAAAAGACCAACACACAAACAAACATGTACAAGCAGGAAATTCCTGTCTGGTCGACCGCGCCATAATGGCTCCGCGGCCGCGTGCAGGCGAGCAGAAAAACTCGTCTGCTTCCTGGCGGTCGACCGCCGAGCGGATATTGAGTTTTTTCAGTTTCGGGCCATGTTGGGTTTGGGTCGAATTTATTGGTTCATATATATAATTCTTCACCAAAAAATCTACCTCTTTCACCAGTCTAAACCCTAATAGCCTCCTCCTTCTCTCTCAAATCCTAAACCTCTTCCTTTGGGTGATTTTTGGAGGATTTCGGAGGGCTAACAGCGAGACCAGTGGTGTTCAGCGAATGAGGATCTTTCCCGCGTGTTTTTGAGAGTGCATCAGCACCCTTCAGGCGAGTTTCATCTCGCCCAACTCTGCACCCAAGTTTTAAACGATTTTATTGAGTTTTTACATGGTTTTATTGAGCCTAAAATGCTATTTTATGTATAAAGATAGATATTTATATTGTATGATGCAAGAAGAACGAGTTTTCAGTTAATAAAGATCACCCACGAATTTCTTAATGCAGATCTAGATCTGAAAATATTTCTAACAAGAGTTTTGAAAGAAAAATAATTGTTTTTCAAATATTTCGACATGCATACATGTGTTTAAAAAGGTTTCTTTTTATCTATAGTGATTAGATTGCAAGTTGCATATTCTAGAAATGTTAAATCACGTTTATAGGATTGCTAATATATATTTTTGTCTCATGAAAGTGTTGGATCAAACCCCGTAGGACAGAGACCTGTAGGAGGGTTTCTGTTTCTACGCGGTCGACCGCGGTGGACGCGGCGGTCGACCACATAGTGTGCATCCGCGGTCGACCGTGGTGGGCACGACGGTCGACTGCTGGGAGTTCAGATGAGCAGAGACTTTCTGCTCCTTGTGCGGTCGACTGTTGTGGGCACGGCGGTCGACCGCTGGGAAATTTTGTGCATGTGTATGTTATTGCATACGTTTGTGTGGCTGGCAAGGTATTTAGTTTACATGGGATTGTTGTGCACTGAGATTTGTGTACATTAGTTGATTACAGACATGAGTCTTGGATTTTATTCACTGTGATATGAGAGTGAATAGTATATATGTTTTTACTTGTATCTGTTCATTGTGTGATATTAATAGTATGCAGTCCATGCGTTGGACACTTGTTGATACGGGTGTATCTTCTCTTTGGAACTTAGCGATCCTCATGGGAGCTTGAGGATAGATGATTCTCGTGATAGCATGAGAATAGAGGTGTCAAATAGTACAAGGGAACGCAGGTTGGAGCGAGAAACGAGGCAGAGAATCAAAGAATCGACGTATCCAATTTTCAGCTCGTGAGTCGACTCATACATGTTCATGAGTCGACTCACGAAACCAAGCCTAGGTCACAAATCGCCTCTGACCAGTCGACTCATCATTTCATGAGTCGACTCATGTGTTATGAGTCAACTCATGTGTATGTTTGAGTCGACTCATGTGTATGTTTGAGTCGACTCAAGAAATCAAGCCCTGTTAGCAAACGACTCTGACCAGTCGACTCATCAGTTATGAGTCGACTCATATGAGGTCATGAGTCGACTCATATGTGATCATGAGTCGACTCATCGGGGTTTTTCAGATTCGTTAAGGACTCTGTTTACGCGTTTTCCTGTTTAGGTTTGGCTTGGTTACCACTTTGCCACCCTCGTTTGTACACCTATATAAGGGATTGTTTTAGGGTTTAAAACAATCAGAGAATACAATCAAGAAAGATTAGATTGTAATTGAGATTTGGAGAGCTTGTTCTTCAATTCTAGAGAGAGATTGTAAATTGCATATTCATAATCTAGAGAATGTATTTTCCTTCGCCAAAACCTGAGTTATTCTTGTGTTCTTACTATTTTCTCCTCAACACACCTTTGTTAATTCCGCGATCAAAGGTGCTAGCACGGCGACTCGTATCACTTATTTATTGCGGCCCATGTGTTGGACCTTAATCATACAGTCCATGTGTTGGACATTTACTCATTTCAATCCATGTGTTGGACCTTCATATCATTCAGTCCATGTGTTGGACATTCGACCATTTCAGTCCATGTGTTGGACCTTCATGTTATATAGTCCATGTGTTGGGCTTTTACCTGTTACAGTCCATGTGTTGGACATTTATTATATGCAGTCCATGTGTTGGACATTTATTATATGCAGTCCATGTGTTGGACATTTATCTGAGTTGTTTTAATTAACATATAGTAGATGAAGTCCATGTGTTGGATAAGTATCTGGCGTTAGTCGGGATATTTTGGTAGTATGGTTGGAGATGAAGTTATTGCTCCCTGTTGTAGTTTGGATTTGGTATTTAGATATTTATAATTTGAGCTACGGGAGACGTACCTATGTTCGTGTTGTAAATTTCTAAATATCAAACTCCCACTTCATTTTACAGTCGATGATTGATTATCTATATATATCTACAGCTATTTTCTTATCCTTCTAACCCTTTCCCCTGGGGTTAGTTGAGATGTTACTCGCTATAGCGCTTTGACGCTTGTTGTTTTCCCTCCTTTCAGGTAACGAGTCAAGTGCACGGAGAGCCGTAGCTTGATGGAGTTGCTCTAATACTATTTATAGTTATTATTAGCAGTTTACGTCAGAACTCCACAGTAGATATATTTTTAAACATTTGAGATATTATTTCTAGTTTGGCAAAGGCGATGTGCCTGAATGTTATTTTCATTAGACTTCCCACGTTGAGACACTTGTATTCATTTCAGATATTTTTCCTCTACTAGAGAGATAGTAATTATGATGGTGAAACGTGTTATTGCACGGTGTAGTGCACGACAGGTTTGATATTCTTGATTTTACCTTAGACTGTAGCCTTGTTGAAACCAGGGGCGTCACAACAAGGACCCATCATCAGTCAATGCTGAGTTAGCTTGAGCATTGCAGTATCTCTGTTCGTGTCTTCTCCCCGATGGCATTCTAGGTTGGGCCATCCTCCTTGTAAATGATGAAACAACTCATGCCTTTAAGTTAATTCGACCATAAAGTGTGAAGTTTCTGAGTCGGATAAGCATCATCATGTCTTTTCAATTAAAGTCAACAAGTAGAGCCTATCTCCATTTAATCAAGTGCACTCAGATGTCTATGGCCGATGTCGGGTTCCTACATCATTTGCTTGTCAGAATTTTATGATCTTTATTGATGATTGTACTCAATTGACATGGTTATATTTACTTAAAGACGGGTCTCAGGTTCTTCATATTTTTTAATCGTTTCATAGAGAAACAAAAACACAATTTTATACTGATATCTTAATGTCTTTGGTGCTGATAATGCTTTAGAATATGTGAAAAAGAATCTTTTTGCCTTTTGTAAATTTAATAGCATTCTTCAACCAAACTTGTGTTGGTCTTGAGAGTAGAGACTCAAACCTAGAATCAAAATCAACAACCACATGAAAATAAGCAAGACAGACTCCACCACACCCTGGTGTGGTGTCTGCCACACCCATGTGGTAGAATCTGTCCTGTCTGTCATGGGTATGATGCAGGGTGTGGTAAAATCTGTCCTGTCTGTCATGGGTGTGGTACAGGGTATGGCAGAATCTGTCCTGTCTGTCATGGGTGTGGTGTCTGCCACACCCTGGTGTGGCAGAATCTGCTCTGTCTGCTATGGGTGTGGTGTATGCTGTACCAGAGTGTGGCAGACTCGTTTTAGAATCCTAATCTGTTTGGGATTGTGTTTTGTTATAAATAGAAACACGTCCCTCTAGGGTTTAAGAGAAAAAGAACACGAAAAAAAGGGTTTTGAGGGCTCTTTGAGATCAGAAATCTTAGAGAGAGAGAAAGGCCAATTGCAAGCATTGTAATCTTCTTTAATTAATCAAAGAATTGTGTGGTGTGGCTCCCGAGAACGTAGGCAAGTTGTCGAACCTCGTTAAATCTGGTGTGTTCTTTCTTGTTTATTTTCCTACAAGTTTTTATCTTTGATTTGTGGTGAATTTCTTTCTTGCTCAACTCTCAAACACAAGATCCGGAAGGGTACGGATTTAATTTGATTATTTCGAATCCCCAACAGCTTGTATGCCTATCGCTCTCAGAAAAATGGTGTTACTGAAAGGAAAAATCAACAACATCCTGATATTGCTCGGAAATAAATGTTCAGATTCATATTTCTAAATATCTTTGGGGTATCCGATTCTTACGGTGTTTTTTCTCATTAACTGCATGCTAAAATGTGTACTTGCCGGATATATCTATCTTTGTATATTTTTCCCAGACAAACCTTTGTTTTATCTTCCTCCACGAGTTTTTGGTTATATTTGTATCTTGAGGTTTGATCATGATAAAATCTCTCCTAGAGCCACTAAGTGTGTCTTTCTAGGTTAGTTCTGAAAAGGTTTATCAAGTTTTTCATCCTATTTCTTGTAAGTCTTAAGACACTTCTGATATAACCTTTTTGGAGGACAAACCATATTTCATATATGCTAGTGCTACTCCTATTGCTGAGTCTTTCTCCGTGCTTCTATCTAAGCCTATTTATCCTGTTACTCCTACTACTTTATACCTGTATGTGCTCCTAGTTCTACTAATGCAACTCTTCATGTCATCACTTGCCCTATAGAGGTGTACACCCATCAATCAGAGCAAAATCCTCCTGATTTGTCTTCCATGAATCCTCTACCCTTAGAAAGGTATCTCATTCTAGCACCATGTTTAGATCTTGGCATTCCCATACTCTTGAATGGAGCAACCACCTAGATTCATTGCTCAAGGGCAGAAACATGTTTGCAAACTCAAGAAAGCTATCTATAGCCTTAAGCAGAGTTCTCATGCTTGGTTTAAAAAGTTCAGTCAAAGTTATAACTACTGTTAGTTTCCATTGGAGCCATGTTGATCATTCAGTCCTCATCCGCCAAAGGTCTTCTGGTATTGTTATTATTATCATGTATGTGGACGATATTCTACTTTCAAAAAGTGATAGTACGGGAATGAATAAACCAAAGAGTATGTCAAACAACATTTTGTGAAAAAGAACATGGCTCAACCCCATTATTTCCTTGGTACAGAGATTACACATAGAAAACATGGTAATGCTTTGTCCCAAATAAAGTATGCTACTGATCTTAAAGAAACATGTGTGCTAGGCTCAAGGGTGATGATACTCCAATAGAAGATGATCTTAACTTATGGTCTGGTAATGAATTTGAAGACATAACACAATATATTCACCTAGTAGTTATCTGACAATCGCTAAAACAGATAACTTGTTTGCAGTCGGTGTGATCAGTCAGTTTATATCTAGAAGGTGTCACTATGAAGTTGTTTTAAGAACTCTACAATACATAAAACAGCTATAACAAAAGGTCTTCTAGATACATGCCATACCTGAAGAATTACAGGAAACAACAAAGAAATCAGCCAGGCAGACTGGCGGTCGACCGCCGCGGTCGACCGTGAACGTGCACGAAGGTTAGTAGGAGTCGGAGCTGGTGGCGGTCGGGTCGACCGCGGATGACTGTAAGTGTTTTTACTCTCGGGACTGAGATTCGGTCGACCGCGAGCCCTGCGCGGTCGCCCGCCACGGTCGACCGTCGATGTTCTGGGCTGGGCTTTCTGAATTTTGACCCGTTTTGTTTCTGAGTTATATATAACTCAAAACCTGATTGTTTAGGGTAATCTCAAGGACGATTTTGAGCAGCCTTGAAGAGAGAATTGTTGCATCCAATTGTGGGAGAGTTGTGAGAGATCAAGAGCTTTGTTTTAGGGTTTGATCTGAGAGATTTATAACTCTACTTGTATTCTCTGATTTCTAATAGTAAGAACTCCCCTCTCCTTGCCCCGTGGACGTAGGCAACTTGCCGAACCACGTAAATCTCTTGTGTTAATTGGTGATTGTGCTTGTTTATTTGGTTGTGATCTCTCTTGTTTGGATTGTGTGATTCGACCGCTTCCGCGCCGCGCACAACAATTGGTATCAGAACTTCGGGTTCAACTTGAGGCTTGTTTGAAGGATTCGCTGAAGGATTCCTATTTGAATAGTTAGATCGACAACAAGGGTGAAGCAAGCACATTGGGATCGTCTCTTATGAAGACGATACATAGTTTGAGCATTAATAACATGAAGATCGATGTTCCGAAGTTTGATGGTAAGATCAATTTCGGTTTGTGGAGGTGCCAGGTGATGGATGCGTTGGACGCTCAGAATTTGGAGGAGACTCTTGAGTTACAAGAGAAACCTGCCGAGATGGAAGCTAAGGTTTGGAAGAAGATGAATAGTAGGACGTGTGGAGTTATTCGGTCATACTTGACACCGGATCTTATTTATGATGTGATGAACGAGACTTCGGCGAAGAAGATGTGGGAAACACTCAATGAAAAGTATCTTACTAAGAGCATTGAGAATCGGCTTCACTTGAAGAAGATGTTTTATCAGTTCAAGATGAAGAGGGGAGTTTTCATTAGGGAGCATGTTAACAACTTCACAAAGCTACTTTCAGACATGGCTAATACGAATATCATGGTTGAGGATGAAGACAAGGCGATGCTACTTTTGTGTTCGTTGCCCGATGATGATTATAGTACTTTTGTCCTAACTATGATTAATGAAAGAACTATTGTTAGTTACAAGGAGGTGACCTCAGCGTTGGTGAATTATGAGTTGAGGAAGAGTGTTGATGAGTCCTCCGAGAAGGCATCGGGAGATGCATTAGTAGTTCATGGCGTTCAAACCGAAGCAGGAGGTCGCAGTCTAGAGGTGCACATCGTGGGATTCGTAGGAATCAGTGTGCTTTTTGTAAAGAGGATGGACATTGGAAATCTGAATGCCCAAAGTTAGATCGAGCCGAGAAGAATAAGGAGAAAGTTGTACAAGCTTCAGAGGTGAATGTTGTCAAGACTAGTGGCAACAATTCAGATTCGGATTCTTCGGGCTATTCATTATCTGCACTGTCGTCAGTTTGTGTTGCCAACTCTACAGAATGGATGTTGGACTCTGGTGCTTCATACCACGTATGCCCTAGGAGGGATTGGTTCTCCAGCTTTCAGAAGTTGGAAAGAGAGGATGTTGTGCTCATGGGTAATGGACATGCATGCTCTATTGGTGGTATTGGTACAGTTCGTATTCGGATGTATGACGGAGTGATTCAGGAGTTAGAAGGAGTGAGGTTCGTTCCGCAGTTGTCGAAGAACATCATTTCACTAGGAGCTTTGGTGGCATCTGGCTATAAAGTGACCTTGGAGGATGCACGTTTGAAGATCACATTAGGGTCCATGATTGTTATGAAGGGCGTCAGAAGAAATAATTTGTATTATTTGCTTGGAAGCACGGCGATTGATAGGGAGATGACGACTTCATCAGATTCGGCTAGACTGTGGTGTTGTTTGATGCTGGGTTATTTGATTGGAAATGTCGTGCATAGGTTATTAAGGAGTGCTTTGACCTACAGTTTGAAGTCCTGTGAACCCATTGGTATGAGCGAGAAGACCGGGGTGGAGTTTGGCACTTCTATCCATCATTCGAGGGGTTTTCTGAGGGGTGTTCATTCAGGCATTCGGGCGCCTTCCAAGGGAGCATTATTGGGAGGTAATAGGTATGTGGTTTTCGCAGTTGGGTATTGCTCTAGGCATTGGTGGGTTACAACCAAGTCCCGTTAGTGTGAAGTCCTAGAAGCCCGCAACAGATGGAGGAAGTGTGTTGGTAGAAAGGTAACCTGACGTTCTGATTATGGTAGGGGTTCTTTCTTGCATTTGTGCCGAGCTCACAGCAATAGGAGACACTTCATTGGTGTGGAAACTTTGAGGCGACAAGGCGAGATGACAGATTTGGGCAGCTGTTCCTTTCTGGAGGAGGATCGGCGTTTGATGTCGAGCATTAGCATTGGTGTGCAGGCTACGACATGTTTGGGCCGTCTCATGTATAGGTTGCCGACTGCTGCATGTATAGATATGAGATCTGGTGGAACTGCTTCAGATTTTGGGTTGCGTCGGATGTTTGGCTACCCAGCACTCGGTCACATCGTGGATGTGAGATTTGATCCGATAGCACATTTAAGATTCAGAGACGTGTTTAATTATCAGATATTGGCTTCTGACTTTGTTCTGAACAGGTATGTCACATTTGACTCTCAGCAGGTGAAGAGTGGGGATCAGATCTTTGGGACATCGCAGCGGGTGGAGAGTGATGCTACTCCACATTGGGTGAAAACTCCAGATCATACTACATCATTTGGGATTCCAGCTGATGTGACATAGATTGGGAATCGTGTTGATTTGGATGCAGATAATAGGTTGATTGATTTGAGTACAACTGATAGATGTAGTCTGGATATGGCCATTGGTTCATCTCAGGTGGAGATGTTTGGATTAGTTCAGTTAGGGACCATTGGAGGTGCTATCAGCCGCAGACTTGATCGTGATGTTGGTGAAGGGTTACGAACTCTTCTAGTGGATTGAGGCCTTTGGAGGCCATTTGGGTGAACTACGTTCGGCTTGATTCCTTGGGCAAGAGGATACGTAGGCAGTCTTTCAGATGCAGCCGGTTTGATCAGTTGATTCAGATGGGGGGAGATTCGCGTTTTAGCTCTAGATTGGTTCCCTGACTTGTTGAGGGACTATTGAATGATTTGGTGTCGGCTCAATTTTGGTGGAAACATTCGTCGATGTGGAGAATTGAAGAATTACAGGAAACAACAAAGAAATCAGCCAGGCAGACTGGCGGTCGACCGCCGCGGTCGACCGTGAACGTGCACGAAGGCTAGTAGAAGTCGGAGCTGGTGGCGGTCGACCGTCGCGGTCGACCGCGAATGACTGTAAAGGATTTAGCTCTCGGGACTGAGATTCGGTCGACCGCCGCGGTCGACTGCGAGACCTGCGCGGTCGACCGCCGATGTTCTGGGCTGGGCTTTCTGGATTTTGACCCGTTTCGTTTCTGAGTTATATATAACTCAAAACCAGATTGTTTAGGGTAATCTCAAGGACGATTTTGAGCAACCTTGAAGAGAGAATTGTTGCATCCAATTATGGAAGAGTTGTGAGAGATCAAGAGCTTTGTTTTAGGGTTTGATCTGAGAGATTTGTAATTCTACTTGTATTCTCTGATTTCTAATAGTAAGAATTCCCCTCTCCTTGCCCCGTGGACGTAGGCAACTTGCCAAACCACGTAAATCTCTTGTGTTAATTGGTGATTGTGCTTGTTTATTTGGTTATGATCTCTCTTGTTTGGATTGTGTGATTCGACCGCTTCCGCGCCGCGCACAACAATACCAAGGATGATAAGAAATTCACATCTGGTTACTGCACGTACACTGGTGCCAACCTCGTCACTTGGAGAACTAAGAAGCAGACTGTTACTGCCAGATCCAGTGCTAAATCTGAGTGCAGGTCTATGCTTCACACTACTTGTAAGATACTGTGTCTCAAGTCATTATGTTTGATTTTGGTGTTACCTATGAGGATCCCATGTCTATGCACCGTGACAACCAAGCTACCATATTTATTGCTAGTAATCCTCTATCATGAGGGAACAAAATCATTGAGATGGATTATCACTTTATTTGTGAGGACATAATGAAAAGTCTATCTGAACACCATACACTTTCTCTGAAGAACATGTAAAAGATATATTTACCGTGGATTTTGAGTAGTGGTCGCTTTTCTACCTTATGTAAACAAGATGACCATGTTTCTTATATATTTACCGTGGATTTTGAGTAGTGGTCGCTTTTCTACCTTATGTAAACAAGATGACCATGTTTCTTATACATGCTCTAGCTTCAGAAATGTCAGAATATTTGTTAGATGACCGTTAGTGGGTATATCTATATTCCTGTTTTGTGGTTAATTATCGTATGCATTGTATCCCAAGTTTCTTGGTCTTGTAGGCCAAGTTTCCTTCCCTCTATTTAAGGAGACAGGGCATCTATTAATTTCATTGTATGGGTTTCTTTTTTCTGACACTAACTATGGGACTAACCTGTCTTTGCCAATTTGTACAGCTTGTTACAATGCTGAGGAGGATCGTTTGCACAATAGATCCACCTAGAATGCCTATCCAGAGGCCTTTTCCTCCAACATGCAAGGGAAACCCAAGTACAACAGCTACATCCACCTAGAATGCCTATCCAGAGGCCTTTTCCTCCAACATGCAAGGGAAACCCAAGTACAACAGCTACAGGGATTCCAAACAGATAGAATGCCCCGAGTTCCTCCAACATGCAAGGGAAACCCAAGTACAACAGCTACAGGGATTCCAAACAGATAGAATGCCCCGAGATTCACATAAGCGCCTATATGTTGCCATCCACATCCTCTTGCAATACCTAAAGAAATAGAAAGAAGATCTCTCACTATCGAGCATTAATATTCTTTCATGCTACGTATTAGTACGCACTAAGACTCAAAAATTTAAGAGTGAAACATATCATTTGAAGAAGGCAGACAATCAAACTACAAAAACTTGATTTGTACATTTCTACCATAACACACAGTGCAATTACTTGAAGAAGTAAAAGGTCATAAGAAACATTCAATTTATGAATGGTTGCGGAGAAGAATTTTTCTATGTTATGGTGTGATATGAAGAATTTCTCTTCAAAAGTAGGTATACCTATCCATGCCGAAGATACTCATTTGAACATTTATTGATTCTTCAACGTTCATATAAATCTAAATTATGTATAAGCTGGTACTTGGCATGCCTTCGTGCAAACTCACAAATATATTTTAGTTATTTTGAGTAATAGCTTTTGCAGGGTTAATGCTTTGCTCATTAATTTACTCTTTAACCGAAAAAGAGAGTTCAATACTTATGTGCATAGATGTATAAACTAAATGTATGTTTGCCCACAAACAAATAATAGTACAGCCAGGTCCACATCCTTGTCAGGATCCAGTATCAGTTGGCAAAGATCATATAGTTTAATTATAAGCTTAGATATTGATGGATCAAATTTTCTCAGGACATCTGGCAAAATAAGGCAACAAGGGTGAGAATACCTCAAAAAAATTTCATGTACTCACATGCATACATTAATGACATCTTAGTTTCATGAGAAGAAAGTAACTGACCTGAAAGAACCCCTTGTAAGCTATCCATGATCACTGATATACAAACAAGGGGAAGCATTTCCATAACATAATCGATAACTTCTTTCTCGTTGCTGTAAGCATAACCAACGACCTTACGCAATGCAAAGAGTGTTGAGCTAACAACAATAGCCTCTGTAACTGCTATAAACATCACAATCTGCACAGCTAGCTGAGCTCCTTCTGGGTTTCCGGCTCCTAATTCATTGGATACTCGTGTACTATATGTCAAAAAAGAAAAGGCATCAATTACAGATAACGAAACATAAAATGAAGTACCACCTTCTCTTCAGTATCTTTCAGTGATTGCATTATACATAAAGTTTCTTGTGTGCTTACTCTAAACAAAATATTTAACAATGAGTATGAGAGTGAGTAAACACATATAAACAGATATACCTTGCTGCGGCACCAACTCCATATGGTATGGTATACAGGCATGAGATGCTAATAAGGCTGCAAAGTATGAGATAAGTGTTAGTGCAATACTTCTATATAAATTTAAGAGTATTTCATATGCTAACTCTTTAGAGTATTTCATATGCTAGCTCTTTGGTGTTATAATTTCAAGAACTTTTAAAACTTAAAAAACTCTGGTTAAGTGATTAAATCCTAAGGGTTAAGTGATTAAATTCCCCTAGAGAGTAGAAGAAGTATTTGTATAGGAACTACAATCTTCCAAATATATAAATAAAGGTTAAATATGGAATAATTAGTACAGCACCAAAACAAATAATATTCAAAGAATCCATACACCAATAGCTGAAGGAGTTCAAGCTGGTATGTAGCAGCACAAAAAGTACATTCTAAAGCTTATCAATTTTTATAAAATAAACGATGATTAAGTTCAAGTCCTCATAAATTTCTCTCTTTTGAGAATTCTCTGAGGAATATACAAGCAAAATTCCCACTGAATAACTCATAAAATTTCTTCTTACCATATTGAAAGCACTGAGGTCTCAAGCTTAGCAAAATTCCCACTGAATAACTCATAAAATTTCTTCTTACCATATTGAAAGCACTGAGGTCTCAAGCTTCGGATTGGGCAAAAGTCCAGAAAGCAAGATAAGCAACTCGAAGGACCACCACTCTAGACTATAAGCGATAACAAGATTCAAGTTAGATTTTCATAAATAAACTACAATAAGCACCTGAAAGTAGATAAACCGTAAATTTGTTGCTCACCATATCATCACAGCAGAAGGAACAGCTAGCCTCAGGAACTTCTTGATCCCCCTGAATGCCTCCTTTGAAATCGGTGCACGCGTTCCCTCACATGATTTTGAATACTTAATGTAGAATCCAAGTAAAAGCACATTCAACCAATATGATATACTTATAGATAGAGCAGCACCAAGATTCTCCAACCCAGATTTAAATACCAAAACCCAACATAAAGGAATATGGAGACAGAGAGTAAGAATGGAGCATATGAGCATTGGAAGAATTAGGCTTTGAGACTGGAGGAACTTTATCATGGGTTGAGCAATGGCATAGGCAAATAAACCAGGAATTAACCAAATTGCATACTTCCCAGCCTCAAGTGAGATAAGAGGATCTTGGCCTATGAAAGAGAGGATATTTCCCATGTAGGCCCATGCGAGAGAAATTGGAAAGCAAACAAGTATAAGAGAGAGCATAGCTTGATATGTACATGTTCCAAGTTTTCTGTATTGCTTTGCTCCATAGGCTTGCCCGCATAAAGTCTCCAATCCGCTCGACATTCCCAACTGTTTGCCATATCAATTAACCAACTACCATTAGATGTATAAAATTCGAGAAAATTGCATAAGGATTCAAGGAAGAAAAATCTTCATTTTTGGACTTATAATTTAACTGTAGCCTTTCTAGTCTTCCTGCTAGAACTTGAACTATCAGCTAAAGGAAAAATGCCCAATAGACTTGAAAGTAAATATAATCTCGATACTACTTCATCAATCTTAAACAATTATGAACTTTGAGCACAAATAATGGTTTATATTCTTTTTACAAGCTAGAATCATGATGAATGGTACTTTTGAACTCTTTAGCTAGGTTGATTTGTAGAAGTGGCAAACACACAACGG
>NC_033798.1:10510391-10531664 GCF_001876935.1 Asparagus officinalis
GACCGCCAGGGTTCGGTCGCCCGCCAAACCATGTAATCAATTTTGGGTTCTGTCGTTTGCCGCGGTCGACCGTGACGAATTTGGCAGTCGACCGCCTATCGGGTTTGAGTCAGGGTTCAGGTTTCTAACCCGTTTCTTTTGTTGTTTGTATAAAACCTTAAACATGATTAATTAGGGTTAAGTAAGGACGATTTGAACAGACTTTTGAGATAGTATTGTGCATCCTTGTGGGATAATTGTGAGAGATTTAGAGAGCTTTATTTTAGGGTTTTGAGTGATTTTGTAACCCTATTTGTATTTTTCTTCATCTCTAATAGTAAGAACTCCCCCCTCCTTGCCCCGTGAACGTAGGCAACTTGCCGAACCACGTAAATTGGTTTGTCTTGCTGTGATTGTGATTTGTGTTTGTGTTTGGTTGTGATCTTTCTCATTCTTGTTCGTGCACTATTTGGCTTTCGAGTTCCGCTGCGCACAATACAATCCCTCTAGAAAAGTGAAATAAAACGGGAAAAGAGAACACAGTGAAACCAGGATGGTGATAAATCAACTTTGTTTATGTAGGATAAATCTCCCATTGAAAGAAAAATAATTGTTTTTCAAATATTTCGACATGCATACATAAAACCCTTATGTTGCTGAGAAGAGGGAACTGGGCCTAAGTGGTAATGGGCCATCTTATTTGGGCCAACAAATAACAACACATATCCTTTCGTTGTCCATAAATATGTTCATGTTTATATACATGCAGTCAAGTCTGGTTTACTATAATTATGGAGGTCGCAATTGCATTTACGCAACTGGGACATTTTGGACCAGTTGCAACTATTTGCTTCACTACAACCGATAAATTCAGTTACAACTATAGTAGCAAAAAGATGTCTACTTGCAGCTGTAATTAAGTTCAGGTTGAAACCCAATTACAACCAAACCTTAACAGAAGTTCAAAAAACTTCACATTCTAAAATCAAACACCTATAGCTACAACTGCAACTATGGGCAGCCCGGTCCATGAAGCTCATGCTATGCACGGGGTCAGGAAAGGGCCAGACCACTTTGGGCGTGTAGCATGAGGCATTACCTTTCATTTTCTACAAGAAGTTTCCACGACTCGAACTTGTGCCCTCCAGGTCACATGGCGGCAACTTCTACCGTTGTGGCAAGGCAACTATAAACTACAACAATTTACAAGCAAACTAAGCAACTACAACTACATGCAATTGACAATTATAATACATGCAACTGCAACTACAACTACAGCTAACTCCTAACTTTCTACTCCATCAGTAGCAAAAATTAGCTGAAGCTGATATTAGACATGCATTATAATTTTCCTATCTTCATGAAGAGAAGTCTTTCTTAAATCATGAAGGATGATGAGAGGTAGACGACGTGCATGGTCATCGACCAAGCATATACAAGTACACAGGCTGCATCTTATTGTCTTTACGCAAAAGAGCGAACATAAGCGAACCGAAATTCCAGCTCGATTCGCTGAGGCCCATAAAGCATGGAATGCGACTTTAAGCTGTCCATCAACTTGCTCGGCTAGATTTTCCTTCCCATTGCTTTCTTGCTTGGCTTTTCTTTGAGAAATTCTGAGGTTTGTACAATTCTCCTTGTACTCTTACAGATTCCGGCCATAATTATTCCCTTAACTGGTTTTCTTTTTCTTGGTCCTTGTATTGTCAAATGGGGTCTGTTTTGGATCCAATGCTAGTAAATTAGGATCTTTCAATACTGGAAGTTACGGATATTTTGGGTAGAACTATTCTGGGACTTGATTCTTGCATCATTGAAGAAAGAAGCTTAAGTTTAGTCACGTATCAAGTAGGGAAACAGTTAGATGACTTTTCGCAACGTACGGACTTGGAAATTGTAGAAAATATATGAAACCCTAATTCCATAGATGAGATAATATGGGCTTATATAGGCCCTACAAACACATCTTACAAATAAGCCCCTTAACTATACTAATATGTCAACAGTTACAAAATATTATTAAATCCATCTGTCGCATTAACTGCTTTAATTAATTTCCTACCGAATATTATGAATTTTGACGAAATGATACGTTGTTCGATTTAGATCGCTGATTCCGATGGACCCCCTCCCCTGTTTCGCATCATTTTTGGTATCAGAGCATGGTTCTAGGGTAGAATTTTTTTTTATTTTTTTGAGTCTTTTAATTGATAAAAAAATCATTCATCTCATTTAGTTGTTAGTGCTTGTCACTCGCACATGTCTACCATATTTATTAGAAAAATCAAGTGAGTCAACTAGTGAGTCAAGCATGTCAGGCAGTGTAGAGTCCGAACTCCTTAAGAAATTCGGTAAACTAGCAGCACGATTTGACGACACCAATGAAAGGCTTGCTAGGCTCGCAGAAGCACGCGTTACAACTCCGCTACGAGGTCAAGGCTATGGATACCCACTGCAAGGTCATGGGTATATCGTTCATCGACCCCCACCTCAACTTGTGCCTGATCCACCAACCTTTGATGGTAAGCTCGATCCAGAAACTTTCTTTGACTGGCTGAAGAGCATGGATCGCTATTTTGATTGGTACACCCTGTCGGAATCCCAGAAAATCAAGTTTGCCACAATGAAGCTCACCGGAACCGTCTGTCAATATTGGTTCAACTTTGAAATGATAAGGCATATTAGAGGTGAGTTACTAATTTTTACTTGGCGAGAAATGACCGACGAACTGAAACGAAAATATCTCCCGCCATTATTTATTCATAGATTGCTAGATAAGTGGCATTATCTTACTCAGGGAACCAAATGTGCAAAAGAGTACGTTGCTCAATTTGATGAATTGTTTACTCGATACAGCACCATTGAGCAAGAGGCACCAATAAAAGTCTTGTCAAAGTTTAGAGCCGGATTGAGAAGTGACCTCTAAACCGAACTCTTTGCTCGAGGAGTAGACACCCTTAAGAGAGCTTACGCCTTAGTTCAATATCTAGATAAAGCCAAATTCCACCAATCTCATAGAGGTCAGGATTTTCAAACTCATTCCTCCCAGTCATCTCGTGCTACTACCTCTAGTCAGCCTCTGAGTCAATTTAGCCCTAGTTATTCCCAGTCTAGAGTCGATCCCAAGGGCCAGAAATCACAGAGAGATCTCTCCAAACTTAGCTCGATAATTCAGTGTTATAATTGTCAAGGATATGGGCACGTTGCTACTGTCTGTACAACTCCGTTCAGAGTTAGAATCAATAAGCCGCCTATAACGAAATCAAAATCCATTATTGAGGAAACTGTTAACCAGGCCGTAGATTTGACAGAATCTAACTCTGACAAGAAAATTCAGGATAGTATAATCGAAGAATCATGCACTTCTGTTCTTTCTGAAACTACCCCTGTAATTATGGAGTTAACTAAAGTTTCATGCAATGACAACACTCCGACTATTCCCCAAGCTACCCCTTTGATCACGGAGTCCACTGATGTTATCCCTGAAGTTGTTTTTGAAATTAAAACTTCAACTCCTCCTGAACCAACCCCCGTGACTGAAAACGTTGTTGGTATTCTCCACGAAGTCCTCCCGGACAAACATGACACCCAACACGTTCCTGATTTGGTTCTTGAAGCAATTCACTCAGATATTTGTATGAGAGATGAAACTCAAACTGAGCATAGTGAAATAACTATCATATTAGATGTCAAACCCCCATGTATTGTCCCGATAATCACTCACACATACACTGATCCATTTTGGGAATATATAGTGATTAGGGACACAAATTTGAGCACGAGTGTTTTCATTTCCTTTCTGTCTCAAGTTGAGCGCACAAAAACACTCCTCATTCACGCATTCGTTTGCATGTTCCTCACTATCACTGCTAGAATCAAAAAAAATTATGCATCTTAACAAAGGAACAGTTAAATTATTCCATTTGATAGAGGACGTCGTGCATACTAGACACTTCGTTGAGTTTAAATCTGCCATTGATAGTATTGTTCGAGTCTGCATTTCATACATAGTCATTTGAGTGATTTGCATCATTTTGTTTTGATTTGCATTGATAGTCATTTGAGTGATTTGCATCATTTTGTTTTGATTTGCATTGATCATATATTGGTAATCAGTGATCTAACTTGAATAAATACATTGTTTTTGATTTGCATTGATCATATATTGGTAATCAGTGATCTAACTTGAATAAATACATTGTTAACTGAAATAAATGATATGAAGTCAGGATATAATTTAAAACTGTTAATGATGATAATTGAGATGGTTTGGACATGTCCAATACAGTTTATTTATAGCTGTTTAAGATTTTACATGATATTTATGAACTTTTCCAACTCTTGAAATGATTAATGACAACATTTATTGATTTGGTCATAGTTCTATTTTCAATATTGACTTTTCCAACTCTTGAAATGATTAATGACAACATTTATTGATTTGGTCATAGTTCTATTTTCAATATTGAGTGATTAAACAGTCACAATGTTATTGAAGTTCTATTTTCAATATTGAGTGATTAAACAGTCACAATGTTATTGACAGTCCACTAATATAAGCCTGACGCTAGCCTATTATTTTTGAGAGTTCTTTCACCTTACCCTCATTTCTATATATTCACCCAAGCTGTAGTGAATTTTGATAATATTTTAGATGGTGAATTTACAATATAATTTAACTAATGATTTGAGATGCAGAAAAATAACTGACGACAGATTAAGACACAGACAGAGTATATTGAAGATGACAAGTTTTTGCAGCTAACTCGACGGAGTCGAGTTTTCTCCCACCCGGGGAGAATAATGAGGACAAGAAATTGTAATATTTGATTAGTTGATATATTTTTAAATTTTGAAATTTGAAATTTTAATTTTGAATTTTAAATTTTGAAATTTAGTTTAATTTTAGTTGAGTGATTTGAGGGATTGTTGTTTGTTTCTATTTTTATTGCACTTTGTGTGCACGTAGTTTTTTTTTATAAATAAGGTTGTATGAGACTATTGAAAATCAATGAATTATTAAAGAATGAAATAAAAAATTACATTGCTTAATTTGGTGTGAAACCAAAGGGTGTGAAATCCTAGGCAGTTTTATTTTTCTGTATTCTTCTCCACGTCAATTGTCTAGCCGTCAGAAGAAAATCCCTGCTCCAAATTAACCAATCATATTCATCACCAACAACCTCAATTGTCCCTGCTCCTCCATCTCCTCTATAGCACCAACAACCTCATCTCTCCCCTACTCTTGCAACCTCTGCTCCTCCCAAAAGAACCCCCCAACCGCAACCAAACCCCAGACCCTCCTCTTCTCTTGCAACCTCTGCTCCTCCCAAAAGAACCCCCCAACCGCAACCAAACCCCAGACCCTCCTCTTCTGATCCCCGCCCCTTGAAGCCCTAACCGTCGCCCTCGTGAACCTCTGATTCCATCCAGTCCAGCACGCCTCCGACCCCCCCACGTTCCCGTCGCCCTCGTGAACCCCCGCTGGCCTCCGCCCCTGTGCCGCTCTCCTCCAACGCCGCCTTCACCCCTTCAACCGCGCTTGGATATTTCCATTAAAGGGATGGGATCCTTCTGTCTCTGAGAGCTTGAAATTATGGCAACAATTACAATTTTTCCTTCAACAGAGTGGCTTCTGTTTGGCATGCTATCGTCTTCCTAAGGAAATCAGACCAGACCTCTTTATGTGCAACAAGCAACAGTAGCCAACAGGAGTCGGTGAAACACAGACACTAGCCTCTTGAAAAGCCTACAAGTTGATGGGCTTGGGTTTCACAGTAATAGCTAATGGGCTTTTGGATTTCTCTCAGCATTTTGGATAGTAAACTCTCAACTCAGTAATTTCTGTTATTCTCATAATTATCAGTTAATTGCATACGAATTAAATCTCTAAACTATTATCATATATTCACTGCTTAACTTATTTTGTGAGTTGAGAGAACTGAATCTGTGACTGTTGAAAAATTGATATTGAATATAGAACTTGCGAAATGATATTTAATATTGTGATTAAAATATTTGAGATTGGAATTGTTCATGAGTATCGTTGCAAAATATTATTAAATCCATCATTTGCATTAACTGCTTTAATTAATTTCCTACCGAATATTATGAATTTTGGCGAAACAGTGCGTTGTTCAATTTAGATCGCTGATTCCGATGGACCCCCTCTCCCGTTTCGCATCAGTTATCTTGATGGTGTCTGTGCATGTTGTGGGTGATAATGATAAAAAAGGAATATGATACTAGCAGAAATTAGGAATTTCATATCTTAAAGTGGTCGCCACTGCACCAAAACTCTAAACCTATGGTGGGGGGTTAGTCTATAATTCTATACTCTAATTATCAGCACACACCTACCGCAAGTCGACACGAATTGTTGTGCACCAAGCAGCATTCTATGCAAAGGCGTTGCCTACGGAAGCATCACCAAAACTCCCAATCAAATTTCATTCTTCTTCATAGAACAATCGATCACCCGACGAAGACCATTTTTTGTTCGAAATAAAAAGAAAAGCAAATACTTTAACAAAGAAACAATAGCACACGACACGCAATATTTACTTGGTTCGACAATCACCGATATTTATAGGGAGATAGTTGAGTTTTGTTTTACTAGAGAACATACAAGATACAATTTTTTCTTGTGTCCTTAAAGAACATGCAAAAAACTCTCTCTCAATCTCACAAAAAAAAGATCCCTTACAAACCCTTCCCCTTAATATCTCTCTATCTCTCTTTTATTGTATGCAACACTCCTTAGCTTCCCTATAACTTGATTTACAATCAACCTCTCGAAGGATGTTTATAGATCTTTTTCGGCTATCTTGAAATTCATGTAGGACTTTTTCTTTAGCTTGGATTATCTAATCACTATTCTCTTCTAATTGGAATTCAATTCCAATTGAGATCATTTCTTTCTAATCAAATTCAAACACAATCCAAGTCCAACTAGAATTACGTGAAATACAAGGCTATTTACAACACTAATATATCTCTAAAGGTTGGAGGCTCTTTCATGGGCGAAACCTAGACTCACAGCGTGGTATGTTTTTTTTCCAAATCCATTGCAGAGTTTTTTAAAACGCTTTAAATTTTCAGTGCCAATAGGATTTAAACCTGATTGTTTTGCCACCATCTTCAACTCCCCACCAACAGCACCAAAACTCCGAAGTTGGTGCGGATTGAGAAGGGAATGTCGTATATTTTTGTACTAAAGGTCGATGCTTAATAGGCAACCACTACTGTAGAGATCCAGGTTCATGCCGTCAAAGATAAAGACCGCAAGGAAAATTATGCTCCTACAATGATTGGTTGGAAACTAAAACGTCGACGGGATAAGTCTTCGATGTTCAAATTGGATATTAACATGAATTTTAAGCACTAAATTTGCTTAATGCAACAATATGTGTTAGCTTGACTCGGTCATGGTGACCAAATCAACGATTTTCAGTAGAGAGAATTGTAGAACGTGAAAACGTGGAAGGGTTGTTGAGAGAAAATCTCTCATTGGGGCGGATCTGGGGGGTGGAGTTAGTGGGTTCAGTCCCTATAAATGGAGGAGTAATTCTCCTTGAGAAATCACAACGAAGAAAGTAAAAAACCTCTTACCCATTAGCGGAACCCCCCTCAAAATCTGTTCTTTCCTCTTCTTTGTTTTCATTCACTGGTATCAGAGCAGCTGCATCGATCGGCCATCTCAAGCTCTGCGTCCATCGGCGATGACGACTGCTGCAATCGGCAGCGATCTGATCTCCGCTCGACCTCAGTCTCGATTGCGACGATGACGACTAGACGACCCTCCGATCGATCGACAATGACGACGCCTCGACGAGCCTACTACGACTTCGACGACTGAAGGAAATCGGAGGCCATCGGTTGAGCTCGAGATCGAGGCCAAGTTTTCACTCAAAGCCCATATAACAAGGCCCACTTTCACTCAAAGCATGTCCCATTTTATTTGAGCAAAGTCTTCATTCGGCCCACATACATCAAGCCCAACTTGGATCGGGTGGAACTAGCGCAGATTGTCCTATCTGGTGGAATCCAAAAACAGCAACAGATTATCTCCAAATCCAGTTAGAAACGATGTCGAAACTTCGACAACAGATTTTTCGGTCAACACCACTAAGTGACGACCTCGCTTTAATTGGAGCTTCATTTCTCAACTCACAAGAACCAGATTCATTTTAATTAATTTATTTATTTATCTAACTTTATTATAGTATAATTGTTAAAATATCAATCTTACACATTTTAAAATTGAATTTAGTTTTAGTTCTCTACCGAATGGCTAGTAAACTCGTTCTATCAGAACTAGGAAAATTGACAAATTTAATGGCAGTAATTATGATATGTGGCATAGAAAAAATAGGATATGCTCTTATTCATGACAACATTGATGATGTAATCGAAACCACTACTCTAACCCTTACTGATAAATCAACACCTGAAGAAAAGAAAGAGTTTGAGCAGTGAAAGTCGAAAGACAAAAAGGCGAAAAGCCTTATGCTCATGTTCAAGAAAGATAATTTAATCAAAGTTTTTGAAACTTATAAAACTTTCATGAACATGTGGAATGCAATAAAAGAAAAATACGACACTGCTTCTGAAGTTAACATTCAACTCCTCTTGCATAAGTATAATTCTTATCGTATGTAAGAGGGAGACAATATCGTAAAACATATAAATAAAATGATTGGCATGGCTAAGGACTTATCCACTGCTGGGACCGAAATCCCGGAAAGAATGCAAGTGGTAATCATTTTGAATAGTCTTCCCCCTTCACTTGCTGTGGCTGCCACCACATTAAGAATGAATCCTACCATTAAGTCTGTCACTGATTTTCCTATGCACCTAGCGATAGAACAGGACTTAATAGCCAGTAGGAAGGAATCAAAACTAAATATGGTACAGCAGGAGCTGAATTATGTCCGCCAGAGGCATAATACTGGAAGCTATAAAAATCCTGGTCCTAGTAAACCACAACCGCGAGGACCGAAGTCACAGTAGTTCAAAAAAAAGAAAGTACCCCGCGGAGCCTGCTACAATTGTGGAAAGTTCGGGTATTTCAAGCCCAATTGCCCACAAGGTGAAAAGCAGGAGAATAAGGGAGGCTATAAGCATCCAGAACAAGGAGGTACTAGCAAAAGAGAATTCGTCGGTGTGACGGAATGTAATGTTGTGATGACGGATATCAATGGTTGGTGGATCGACTCCGGTGCGACTAGGCATATCGCAAAGGATAAGAAAGGAGTCATAGAATTCACCGAGCTTAAGAAAGGAGAACAGAGAATCTATATGGGAAATAATACCTATCTTGATGTAGAATGTATTGGTTCATATAGATTGGATCTTGGGGACAGTATTCTTATCTTTAAAGATGTGTTCTATGCGTCAGGAATTCGACGCAATCTGATCTTTGTTCCCAGCTTAATGAAGAAAGGACTGAAAGTTAGGTTCTATAATAATAGGGTTTCTATAAGCAAGAATAATAAAGTGTATGCTATGAGAAAATATGTGCCCGAGCATGAATTATGCATTCTTCCAGTAGGGCAAGAATAATAAAGTGTATGCTATGAGAAAATATGTGCCCGAGCATGAATTATGCATTCTTCCAGTAGTTTGTAATAATTCTGATAATAAAATTTATTCTTCCAGTAGTTTGTAATAATTCTGATAATAAAATTTTGAATTTGAACTACTTGTCTTGTTATATTTTTGAGTCTGATTTGTGGCATTCTAGACTAGGACATGCTAATATTTCAAAAATAAAAGAAATTATCAGAATGAACTTGCTTCCTGCACTATCTAATGTTCAATTGTCACCATGTGAACATTGTTTAACTGGTAAAATGACTAGAAAACCTTTTATTAGCGGACAAAGAGTCAATGAACTTTTAGGGTTGATACACTCGGATATTTATGGTCCCCTAAGTGTCAAAACTCATAGTAATAAAGAATATTTTATTACTTTTATAGATGATTATTCCAAATTTGCACACGTCTATCTTATATCCAGAAAATTAGAAGCTTTTGACTGCTTTAAGAGATATAAGACAGAAGTTGAAAACCAACTTGGATTGAAAATCAAAATTCTGAGAACTGATAGAGGTGGAGAATATAATTCTAAAGAATTTGAAAGTTATTGTATTCAGCATGGAATTAAAAGGCATACAACAATGTCGTATACGTCACAACAGAATGGTGTTGCTGAAAGAAAGAACAGATCATTATTAAATGTAGTTAGATGCATGTTGTCTCATTCTGGTCTCTCTAAAAACTTTTGGGGAGAAGCATTGTTAACTGCAAACTACATTTTAAATAGAATTCCCACCAAATCAGTTGTATCTACACCTTATGAATTATGGAATGGAAGAAAACCTAATTTGAGTCATCTCAAGAAGTGGGGTTCTATAGCCCACGTTCTCATTCCATGTCAACTTAGCGATAAGTTGGATTTTAAAATAATAAAGTATAGATTTATAGGGTATTCAGAAAAATCAAAAGGTTATAAGTTCTACAATAAAGAAAAAGGAGTCATTGAAAGCATAGATGCTACATTTCTAGAGAATCTAGAGGAAGAGGAACAAGTTCGAGAGGAAACAGAACCTCTAACTGTAATTGATGATGATTATTACAGTGTTGTTCCTACTAATGATCCTGATATTGTGAATGAACCTAACCTTGAAAATAATGAAATACCTATGAAAAATAATATACCTAATCAACCGGTTGTAGGAAACAAAAGGCCAAGAACACAACCTTCATGGATGGATGATTACTATTTATATTCATGTGAGCCATCATGTTTCTCGGTAGATACAAATATAGAAGAACAAGATCCCTTAACCTTTTCTGATGCGATGAAATCGCATGAATCAGCTTTATGGTTAGAATCTATGAGAGAAGAACTTGATTCCATAGAAAAGAATAATGTATGGGAGTTATGTGATCTACCAGAAAATAGAAAAGCCATAGGATGTAAATGGGTGCTCAAAAAGAAATATCGTGTTGATGGATCTATTGATAAATTCAAAGCACGGTTAGTTGCCAAGGGTTATAACCAGAAGACAAGAATAGATTTTCAGAAGACGTATTCTCCTGTAGCTAAATTTACATCCATTAGAATTATTTTGGCTATTGTTGCATATCTTGATTTGGAGTTATTCCAAATGGATGTTAAAGCTACATTCCTTAACGGAGAGTTGAAGGAAGCGATATATATGCAACAACCTGAAGGTTTTCAAGTGAAAGGATAGGAACATAAAGTTTACAAATTAATGAAATCTCTATATGGTTTAAAATAGTCTTCTAGACAATGGTATCTCAAATTTAATGATGCAGTTACTACACTTGGTTTTATTCAAAATAAATTAGATAATTGTGTATATGTCTTAAAAAGTGAGCAAGTTTACTATATTATCATTATATGTGGATGATATATTGCTCGCTGAAAATAACATAAAAATATTGAATAAAATCAAGGCAGATCTCAGCGAAAAGTTTGAGATGAAAGACATGGGAGATGCATCATATATTCTTGGAATTCAAATAATTCGAGATAGAAAGTCTAGAATGCTAAGTTTAAACCAAGAAAAATATTTAAGATCAGTTCTTAAAAGGTTTGGAATGGAGAATTCCAATCCGGCACCAACTCCGTTGGTTATGAGAAAGAGATTATGTAAAGAGCAAAGCCCTGGAAAAGGGCAGAAGCCATTAGATGTTCCTTATGCTCAAGCAATTGGAAGCTTGATGTATGCAATGTTGTGCACCAGACCTGATATAGCTTATGCTGTGAGTCTAGTCAATAGATATCAAAGTAATCCAGGACCAACACATTAGGAAGCTGTTAAAAGGATTATGAAGTATATCAGAGGTACATTGACTCATAGATTAGTTTATCAAGCTGATTTGCTTGAACTCCTCGGTTATTCCGATGCTGATTTCGGAGGTGATAAAGATGATGAAAAGTCCACTTCGAGACACTTATTCATCTTTGGAGGAGGAGCTATTTTTTGGAGTAGCAAGAAATAAGGGTGTGTTGCTAGATATACGCAAGAAGCTGAATATATAGCTTGCGGTATGGCAACTACACATGTTGTCTGGATAAGACGGTTTTTGATTGATCTTGATCTCAATTTATTGGAAGGACCTATTGATATTTATTATGATAATCAAGCAGCAATTAGCTTAATCAATAGTGGCGCGAATAGCTCCAAAGAAAAACATATTGAGATCCAGTATCACTATATTCGAGATATTGTAGAAAAGAGAGAAGTCAAAGTGACTTATATCCCTACTACAGATATGATTGCTGATCCTTTGACAAAAGAAATACCAGCGGAATTTTTTATCAAACACGTAAGTTTGATGGGACTTAGGAATAAATAAGTCTAAGTAAAATTTCATGAATAATAAAATAAGAGTTACTATCTACGGATAGTTGGAGTAATGATAAGCAGAAACATCTGATCTTACGGATAGTGGGAGGCATGTCACTTGGTTAATTTGGTCAAGTGGGAGATGTTAGCTTGACTCAGTCATGGTGACCAAATCAACGATTCTCAGTTAAGAGAATTGTGGAACGTGAAAACGTGGAAGGGTTGTTGAGAGAAAATCTCTCATTGGGACGGATCTGGGGGGGTGGAGTTAGTGGGTTCAGCCCCTATAAATGGAGGAGTAATTCTCCTTGAAAAATCACAACGAATAAAGTGAAAAACCTCTTACCCATTAGCGGACCCCCCTCAAAATCTGTTCTTTCCTCTTCTCTGTTTTCATTCAATATGAATTATAAACTTAGGTTGCCAAGCATGAATAAAAACGCCATGATAAATTGCAAGTAATTTTTATTTATTTATTTACTTTTCTTGGCAATACTCGTCTCTCTTTCTCTTTATATTTTCAACGCCAGCCGAAACCCAGTGTTTTCAAAGGCCGGGTCAGGCCCAGTACAAGATCTAACCCGACCCAACCGATCAATAATGCCCCTACACATGGTCTCGTGAATGAATAAATTAAGAAAAAAGACAAAAATAAAGACGAGGAATCTTCAACGGATACTTCTTCCAACCACGAAAGTCCAAAAACCCTAAATTATCCTAATTTGAACACGTCACCAACTCAAAAAAAAGGGCCAAATGGGAAACGGAAGCGGGTCGAAGTGGAGGACTTACGAGGAGGCTGAATCCGGTGACCCCGGTGAGGGAAGTGGCGATGGCGGAGCTGGAGAGGGCGAGCTCCCCGAGGTGGCCCACCATCATGCTGGAGATGACCTGGACGAGGTACTGCGATGCGGTCACCGCCACCCGAGATTGTTCGGAAATACCTTTTCAGTGATAGCAATTTTTGAGCTCATAAGGTTATACACAATTTAAGGAATCATATGGTGCCCAAGTGGGAGATTGTTGGATTTAATCTAATAAATCTATTTGTGGGCACATATGATTAATCAATGTGTATTGCTATCTTTCAGGATAACCCACTAAAGTGATCAATTAAGTTGGGTTAATTTGGTATTTAAATGATCATGGGGTCATATGTGCAGATACCAGGTTGTAATTGTAATTTATTGAGGGGCTAAATTACAAAAGTACAACATCTATAAATAAGGGGTTATGGTCCCTAATCTAGGGTTACTACATTCTCTAATTCTCTTCACCCCCATCTAAGAGAGAAATTCGGCTAAAGAGAAAACCCTAAGGTTAGAAGATCCAAAACCCAAAATCAAGATCAAGCAATGGATTCAGGTATAAGCTTCCGCTCTTTTAGATTTTTGTTAATCTCTTTGAATTAATCATGGCTATATGGTTTTAGATCTCAAGTTTTATGATGTAGATCTAACAAGTGGTATCAGAGCCACCTTGATTAATTCTTAGGGATTTAAGTTTTATTGGGTTTTTGATCTTAAATCTCTGGTTAAAGATTCAATTTTTGGGTTCGGATGAACAGTAATGTTCGGTGAACAGTAACGAAATTTTTTTTCGGGTGAAAAGTAAAGTTTTTTCGGATGAACAGTAGCTGGAAAAAAAATCACCGGTGAACAGTAACTTTTTTGGAATTTTTTGGATTTTTCTTTGATTTTTTCTTCAATTTTTTTCAATTCTGGATCTGTTTTGAAAATAAAAATCAAAGATTTTTTTTAGGTTCGGCGGCGGTTTCAATTTGAAACCCTAAGGGTTCATAGCGGAAATTGAGGAGGTGGTTACCTCAAACGAACTTTGCGTTCGTTCTCAGGTCGAACTTTGCGTTCGCACTCAGGTTGAACTCTGCGTTCATTTTTTAACGAACTTTGCGTTCGTTCTCAGGTCGAACTTTGCGTTCGTACTCAGGATGAACTCTGCGTTCAATTTTTAAACGAACTTTGCGTTCGTTCTCAGGTCGAACTTTGCGTTCGCACTCAGGTTGAACTCTGCGTTCATTTTTTAAACGAACCTTGCGTTCGTTCTCAGGACGAACTTTGCGTTCGCACTCAGGTTGAACTCTGCGTTCATTTTTTAAACGAACCTTGCGTTCGTTCTCAGGACGAACTTTGCGTTCGTACTCAGGTTGAACTCTGCGTTCATTTTTTAACGAACTTTGCGTTCGTTCTCAGGTCGAACATTGCGTTCGTGCTCAGGTTGAACTTTGCGTTCATTTTTCAAACGAACCTTGCGTTGGTACTTAAGTAAGTCTCGTACTCAATACAGTCGAACCTTGCGTTCGAAGTTAAGGGAACTTCGTGTTCATTATGGTTAAGCCTCAGCTTTTCATAGGTCCACTTTGGTATACTTAATTTATTCAATTAAGTTATGGGCCCTAATTAAGCTGTGAGACCCCAATTAAGTTTTGGAAATTTAATTTGGTTTTTAATCAATTATTTAATTCAAATATTATGACACTAAGGTATTAAGGTTGTCTCTCACTCCAATTGATTAATTGAAACAAGAAGTTGCCAAAGTAACCTCTCTTGTGTAGATTGTTCATGAGGAATGTGAGATGTTTGTGTGTATGCTTTCGTATAAATATTTAATCGGCCCAAAGGAAGGTTAATATTTATTTAGACTGTATACACATCTGCGATGATAAGCGTGTGACAATTATAAGGTTTACATGTGAATAATGAATCGATCCAAAGATAGTTTCATTATTTGACATGAGTTATTGTCAATGTTTGATCATTGCAACAAGGTATCACTTACAAGTTAATATTACTGTCCAAAGACTTGATATTAATGTTGTGCCGGTATCTTGGATGGGGATTGTCATTATTTGAATTGATATTGATTATGGTTATTGATGTGAGCTTCTTTTGTTTTATTTCAGCTAATGCATCTGCTGCAACAATTTCTGCTAACATCAACTCAATTCCCATGCTAAATGGGACAAACTTCAAGGTTTGGAAAGAGAACATATTAATTGTTCTTGGCTGCATGGATCTTGACTATGCATTAAGAACTGAACAACCCCAACCTCTCAATGCGGATAGCACTCCTGATGCAAAGAAGGAGCATGAGAAGTGGGAGCGTTCAAATCGCATGAGTCTTATGATCATTAAGCGCGGCGTTCCGGAAGCCTTCAGGGGCATAGAATCCGAAGGGATTACTAAGGCTAAAGATTTCCTTGCCGAAATTGAGAAGCGTTTTGCGAAAAACGATAAGGTAGAAACAAGCACGCTTTTAGCTCGCTTGATTTCAATGAAGTATAAGGGCAAAGGAAATATCAGGGAGTACATTATGGAAATGTCTCATATTGCTTCAAAGCTTAAGGCACTTAAACTCGATCTTTGTGACGAGTTATTAGTGCATCTGGTTTTGTTGTCTCTTCCTGCACAGTTTAACCAATTTAAGGTCAGTTATAACTGTCAAAAGGAGAAATGGACTCTAAATGAGCTCATTTCATACTGTGTGCAAGAAGAAGACAGGTTGAAGCAAGATAAGACAGAAAGTGCTCATTTGGCCTATGCCTCTAAGGATAAGGGCAAGAAAAGGAAGAATGATAAGGAAGCTGCTAAGGGTCCAGTTGAGAAGAAACAACATAAGGATAATCAGGGTTGTTTCTTCTGTAAGAAGCCTGGACATGTAAAGAAGGACTGTACAAAATATCACGCCTGGCGTGATAATAAGGGTACGTTCCTTGCTTTGGTCTGTTCTGAGGTTAATTTAGCTTCAGTACCTAGAAACACTTGGTGGTTAGACTCTGGTGCTACTACTCACATAAGTGTTTCTATGCAGGGTTGCCTGAGCTACCGAAAGCCAAGTGATGTTGAAAGACACATCTTTGTGGGCGACGGACAATCGGTAGATGTGGAAGCAATTGGGCACTTTAGGTTGTTGTTAGGAACTGGTTATTATTTGGATTTAAAAGATACTTTTGTAGTACCGTCTTTTAGACGGAATTTGGTTTCTGTTTCTGTATTGGACAAATCAGGTTATTCTTGTTCATTTGGAAACAGTCAATTCAGTTTATCTTTTAATTCAAATGTTGTGGGAACCGGTTACTTGAGTATTTATGACAACCTATATTTGCTTGATACAATTGCTTCTTACAATGAATCCTTGCATGTGGAATCACGTGGTACTAAGCGTAAATTAAATAAGGAAAATTCGGCGACATTATGGCATAAGCGCTTAGGTCATATCTCAAAAGGTAGAGTTGAGCGTCTTGTGTCTGATGGCATTTTGGATTCCCTTGATTTTTCGGACTTCGACGTATGTGTTGAATGTATCAAGGGAAAACAGACCAAAGTGAAGAGATTAGGTGCCAACAGATCTTCGGATGTCTTAGAATTGATACATACGGATATTTGTGGGCCATTCCCTACGGAATCCTGGAATGGTCAACAATATTTTATATCATTCATAGACGATTACTCACGTTATGGGCACCTATATCTTATTCATGAAAAATCTGAGTCTCTGGACATGTTCAAAGCCTATAAAGCTGAAGTTGAGAATCAACTCAACAGAAGAATTAAAACCGTCAGATCTGATCGTGGTGGTGAGTACTACGGTAGATATGATGGTTCAGGTGAACAACGTCCAGGACCATTTGCTAGATACCTAGAGGAATGCGGTATCGTCCCACAGTACACTATGCCGGGTTCACCTAGCATGAATGGTGTAGCTGAAAGACGAAACAGGACTCTTAAGGATATGGTAAGAAGTATGATTGCTCATTCTTCTTTACCAGAGTCACTCTGGGGAGAAGCACTTAAGACAGCAGCTTACATTCTGAATAGAGTACCAAGTAAAGCAGTTGCTAAAACACCTTATGAGCTTTGGACTGGTCGAAAGCCCAGTTTAAAGCATTTACATATTTGGGGATGTCCAGCTGAGGCAAGGCCTTATAGGCCAAATGAAAAGAAATTGGACTCCAAAACAGTTAGCAGCTACTTTATTGGGTACCCTGATCGCTCTAGGGGCTATAAGTTTTATGATCCCACTATAAGGAATATTTTTGAGACGGGAACAGCAACATTCTTTGAGGATGTTGAGTTTGGGGGGAGAAATAAGGTTAGAGACATTAGTTTTGAGGAGGAATTGGCTTCAGATCCAATCCATACAGTTACTTTTGACAATATTCAGGTTCCTATACCTGTTGTTGCTCAAGAAGTAAATCCGGAACCTCAAGATGATAATGTTGAACAACTCCCTGTTCCAGAAGAACAAACTCAACAACCTCAAGAACCAGTGCCATTAAGGAGATCCACGAGAGAAAGGAGAAATGCTATTCCGGATGATTATATTGTATTTCTCCAAGAACATGAGGAAAGTAGTGGAATGTTAGAAGATGATCCAATCAACTTCTCTCAGGCCATGAAAAGTTCTAACTCTCAACAGTGGATTGATGCCATGAATGAAGAGTACAAGTCTATGCAAGACAATAAGGTTTGGGAACTTGTCCCATTACCAGAAGGTGCAAAACCAATTGGTTGTAAATGGATTTTTAAAACCAAGCGGGATGCAAATGGTAATGTGGAGAGGTATAAGGCACGTCTTGTGGCTAAAGGCTATACTCAAAAGGAAGGCATTGATTATACAGAGACTTTCTCTCCGGTTTCATCGAAAGACTCTTTCAGAATAATCATGGCACTTGTTGCTCATTATGATCTTGAGTTACATCAGATGGATGTTAAGACTGCATTTCTCAATGGAGACATTGATGAGATGATTTATATGGTGCAACCAGAAAACTTTGTGTCAGGAGACCCAAAGAATATGGTTTGCAAATTAAGGAAATCCATCTATGGACTCAAGCAAGCTCCTCGTCAATGGTATCATAAGTTTCAACAAATAGTTATCTCGTTCGGTTTTGAGATGAACATTGTTGATGACTGTGTATATCACAAGTTCAGTGGGAGTAAGTATATTTTTCTGGTTCTGTATGTGGATGACATCTTGCTTGCCACTAATGATATAGGCATGTTGCACGAAACCAAGAGATTTCTATCAAAGAATTTTGAGATGAAAGATCTTGGGGACGCCTCTTTTATATTAGGGATCCAGATACATCGAGATCGCTCTCGGGGTATTCTTGGATTATCACAAAAGAGCTATATCGATAAGGTACTTAAAAGGTTTGGCATGCAAGATTGCAGACCAGGTGACACCCCTGTTGCTAAAGGAGACAAGTTTAGTCTCAATCAGTGCCCTAAAGGTAATCTTGAAATTCAGGAAATGCAGAAGATTCCTTATGCTTCGGCTGTAGGAAGTCTAATGTATGCTCAGGTATGTATGCGTCCGGATATTGCGTACATTGTTGGGATGTTAGGCAGATACTTAAGCAACCCTGGTATGGATCATTGGATAGCAGTCAAAAGGGTTATGAGGTATCTTCAGAAAACAAAAGATTACATGCTCACATACAGAAAATCAGAGAAATTAGAGGTCATTGGGTATTCGGACTCTGATTTTGCTGGATGCCAAGATAGCAGGAAGTCTACATCAGGCTACATTTATATGTTAGCAGGAGGAGCTATATCATGGAAAAGTGTCAAACAAACACTAGTAGCTTCCTCCACTATGGCAGCAGAATTTGTAGCTTGCTATGAGGCATCCAATCAGGGAATATGGCTGCGAAATTTTGTCACGGGACTGCGCATTTTGGAAAATGTTGAAAGACCACTAAGGTTATATTGTGACAATAAATCTGCAGTAATGTATTCCAATAACAACAGGAGCTCAATTAAGTCAAAACATATTGATATTAAGTTCCTGGTTGTGAAAGAAAGGGTACAGAGTGGACAGATATCCATAGAGCACATTGGGACAAACTCCATGATAGCTGATCCTCTTACTAAGGGATTGCCACCTAAGGTCTTTCATGAGCATACTGCTCATATGGGTGTGGTGTTATTTGAGGATGTTATGTTTTAGTGGGAGTTTGTAATTTGTGGTGCTTTATGTTTGGTTGTATTGTCTGATCAGAATAAAGTTTTCAGTTAAGTCACTCTGTTACATTATGTTTGGTTTTGACCTCACTAAGGAGGACCAGTTGAAAATAGACATGTACTGATCACATTGCATGTAATTTTCATGCTGCACATCCATGATTGATCTATGTCGTTTGATTGTATTGGTATATGTGACCATTGATGGGTCGAGTCACGATAAATGTGACGAAGGCCGCTTTGATCCTATATTGATATAGTCAATGGACGAGATTGTTCGGAAATACCTTTTCAGTGATAGCAATTTTTGAGCTCATAAGGTTATACACAATTTAAGGAATCATATGGTGCCCAAGTGGGAGATTGTTGGATTTAATCTAATAAATCTATTTGTGGGCACATATGATTAATCAATGTGTATTGCTATCTTTCAGGATAACCCACTAAAGTGATCAATTAAGTTGGGTTAATTTGGTATTTAAATAAGTCATGGGGTTATATGTGCAGATACCAGGTTGTAATTGTGATTTATTGAGGGGCTAAATTACAAAAGTACAACATCTATAAATAAGGGGTTATGGTCCCTAACCGGTTACTACATTCTCTAATTCTCTTCACCCCCATCTAAGAGAGAAATTCGGCTAAAGAGAAAACCCTAAGGTTAGAAGATCCAAAACCCAAAATCAAGATCAAGCAATGGATTCAGGTATAAGCTTCCGCTCTTTTAGATTTTTGTTAATCTCTTTGAATTAATCATGGCTATATGGTTTTAGATCTTAAGTTTTATGATGTAGATCTAACAATAAGCAGCCATCTATATGGAAAATTTGAATTTTGTTGTAATATACTAAAGAAATAAACAAGAAACAAGTGACAAGAGAAGAAGAGAAATTATAATCTTTTATTCTCATCATTTTATTTCCATACATCGTACAATTTATAAATACATAATGAAATACAAAAGGACATGAAATTAATAATCCACATACAAAGTAATGTCCACATACATTTTGTCTTTTAGATATCAACAAAATATCTTTTAGATATCAACAAAATGTCTTTTAGATTTTAACAAATTTAATATTGTTTGGAAGTTCTATTTAGAAGATAAAGGAGGAAAATATAAGAAAAATTTTATACTAAAATAGTAACCCTAACAAAATGTTTGGGAGATGCGTTAGGGAAGGGAAGGAAGGGAAAGTTCCCCTTCCTTCCCTTCCCCTTCATTACACCCTAATTTGGGATATAACATTTTGGCTCAAATTTTTCCACATTCCTCTCCTCTATTCTCCTAAGGGCCCGTTTGGATAATAAAATCATTGAAAATAAAAAATAGGTTATAGAACTAACTTTTAAAACTATGAAGTAGGAAGTAGTGAAAATAACATTTTTTTGTTTGTTTCATATATTTTTAGAAGTAATGGAAGTATAACTTCTTCCTCTTCATTTACTTTTTTTGTTTGGATAACATTTAGAAATATTATTAAGAAGTAATTTTATCAATGAAAAATTGTTAGAAGTAACTAATAAAAGAAATATTAATAAAAAATATTTATTTTCCTAATTAATATGCATTTCAACTACTTCCGAGCTACTTCTGAGTATTGAGGATTGAAAAAAAATTTGGAAGTAAGGATGACACGTAGACGCCACATAAGCGTTTAAGCAAGTAAGTTTTTCAAAGAACCAAAAAACACTTTTTTTCTTGGAAGCAGCAGAAGTATCCTCTACTTCTTTTACTTCAGCTATTTCATAATTATTTTCGGTGCAAACAAACATGCCCTAAATAGAACTTCCAAACAATGTTAAAATTAGATTTCTCTTCTCCTCCCCTCTCTACCCTCCATCCAAACAGGCCATAAATTTAGGAATAAAAGAGGGAAATGGAAGGAAATGAAAAGTTTAATTTTTCTACCGTTCCTTAT